>NC_073709.1:25948703-26228260 GCF_023634085.1 Falco cherrug
CTTTGCCTTAAAAATAAATAGCAAAAGATCAACATTTGACAGTTAAACATTCAGAAATAGGGAAAGGATTAGAACAAGCCACATGCAATATTGGTGGGATTATGAAAAAGACTGCCCAACATTTGAAGAAAAATAGATAGAAAAGGATTTCTGCATAATTCAGATGCCATCCTTCTTTCTGCTTGGGAGCAGATTTCATAGTGATAAAAGATGGATAGCATCAGACAGAAGTATGTTTAATCAAAAAGTAATGGAACTGAAGCTTAAATTAAAATAATATAAATCTACCAAGATGAACAATTTTTTTTACCTCCTTTGCAATTGCTGAGGTACACATTCAAGCCATTCCCACACTCAGTGGAAGGAAATACAGACAAATGTCAAAACAGTAAAATTATATATATATACCCATGCACTCATCTATTATAAATAGCTGTACCTGTAAATATGGCTACTTAAATTTTTTTATTAGAAAAACATTATAGTTCTAAATAACTGGAAAGTAAGAGTACTGCATATTCTAGAATCACACAAAACTATAGCTAATTTAAATTCTAATGTAAAAGCATTTTACATAATACCAATTTTAATGTAAAAGCATAACATAATACCAACAGAATACAAATTAGAGGTTTATAACCCTTTCATTAAAACTGATACAGAGTTTAGGTCTGAAGCTTTCCTCACTCCAAGTACCACCCCAAAGTTGCTACTTTATAATTGATTTCTGATAATCTAACACACCCTAAGCAGTATTTTACTTTCCAGAGTATTTACAGAAGTAAACACAATGCAGGACACCGTTAAGAAAGTATACCCATCCCACATTCCATCGGAGCGTTGGACTGTGGTGGGCAGCCAGCTGAAACCCAGAGGTTCCTGTGTCTATGCATGCATTTCCCCACAACTCTGATAGCTTGTAGGAGAGAATTTATTACATAAAGATATATTCATCTGCTCTCAAGACAGTAATCACTGATGCCTTCTTCATCAGAAAAACAAAGGGAAGAAAGAAAAACAACGTTGTCCACAAAGATCTTCATTTGGGGTGGAAGGAGATTAACATCTCGATCAGAAGAAATTGCTACAATTCAACACACAGTCTATACTCCGGGCTATTAAGGGGGATACTGTGGTGTCTAGCTAGCGTACAGGGAGACGTCAGGCAGACCTCTGCTTTAGCTCTGCTGTGCCTGTGGCTTGCCAGCGTCTTCAGCAACTTGGTTCATTCACCCTATATTCCTCAACCATAAAGTGAAAAGAAAGATATCCACTCCACCTATATAAACTCATGTCACATGTACAATGAATTGCACTGTATGTATTATCATTGCAGTTATTTAGGATGAAAACATCCACTAATGTCACCGAACAAAGCTCCACTGAAGACAAGCAAGTTCATTCTCCACATTCCCCAACACTTAATTTCATTTCAAAATTTAACAAAAAAACAAAAACAAAAGACCTTGTAAGAAAAATAGGGATGATCGCAGGGTACAAATAAAAAGAATAACATTGCTACCAGTGACGGTATTAACTACTGTCAACAGCCAGGTGCAACACATTCACTTTACATCTTAGGACAAGCACACGTTGTGAACGGATCTGGTCAGGATTGATGGGTAGTCACACATTTTTACATGAATTGCAAAGCTCAGAAGACAAGGATTAGAGTAGAACTGTAATGAACAGAAAGACAGAAACTATGTAAATCAATGCAATAACTACTTCTTTAAAAGAAAGCAATTACACATACTAATACAACATAAGAATTTCGCCAGTTGGCCTTACAGGAAAAGAAATGTCATAGTCATTATACAAGCTTCTACAAAAAAAGTTCACCTCCTAGTTCCTCACACAATCTTCATGTGATTTCTATCAAATACTTACCAACAACAAAATTATATTGGGCAATTACTCTAAAGTGAAAGCATCCACAGTCTTGAACAAAAATAACTGAAGACTAGAGATGATGTACAAAATGAGCTACTCATCAGGTACTTCAATCTAAACAAACCTAGTATCAGCAAACCTGAACTCTGTTTCCTCTGTATTTCCTCATCTGTTCCTCTCTCACAAGAGATGCAAATCATTATTCCTATTCTGTAGTCCTTTTCTCACACTACCTTGAAGCCCTCACATGGGACAGGTACCCACTGTGACTGGTGCTATATAATCAAAAGATTGCCCTTACCCCAATATATCATTCTTTTTGCAGTTCAGGTCCTCAGTACGATAATCCTGTTTAACCATGTCATCCCATTTTCCATACCGATCCAAGCCACATCCAATGTATACTATTTACTCCTTTACAACCTACTTCTTTTCCATCCCCTCCTTCTTACCTTGGCTACAAGCCCCCAGTGTTCTTCTGTCCACTTATCCCACAAACATTCTTGTCCTTTCACAGAGTTCTATACTCACAGGGAATTCTCAGGCTACACTGGAACACATCAGCCCAGTCCTTCAAATCAAGGCCTACCAACACCAGGACTGCCTTTAAGAAATCCATCACTACCTATCGTTGGGGAGAGCTTTATGTGTTGGAAAAAATAAATCTAGTTCACTTAAATATGAACTAATATCTGAATAACTCAAAATAACTATATATTTTAAAAATAAAATAAATAAATAAAAACTCTCTCTCTACCTTCCAGTACACCAGTAAAGAACCAGTTTGAGATCAGAACCACATCTGCACAATTTCCTAGGGAAATTCCAAATTATGCTCCCTTTCCACATGCCCTACTTATGAGAGACTTATGGCAAGCAGTTATGTTATGTTGTCCACAGATGCCATTTTCGCAAACTCCACCTCTAAAACGGCATTCAGTATGTACCAAATATATTCCTATCTAATTTTTTGAGACATGTGTATTACCCATTTTCTACAGGTGTAAGATTTCCAGCATTGCCTTAAATTTTACAGTGAGACCAGGAAGAATTGATACCTACGTAACTGCATCTTGCTGAGCTTTAGAAGAACATCAGTAGCAGAGGCCAAATAAACAGATTCACAGCACAACTAGAAAAAGGGAAAAAAACAATGGCAGGTTCTGATGTGGTTCTCCTTTGGGACACGGTCTTGGTAACAGTGTTTCAGTTCACTTGAACATACCCTGATTATTTGTAAGTTTGCTGAGTAAGCTTGAGTGAATATCATGAACTCTGGGTTTTGCTTTCATTCACATACAACAGGAAAATCAGTTCATTTTTCCACCATGAACACAGACAGAATGTACTTTTAAGAATGCACGGTCATCTGGTTACTCTTTAGACAATTCAGTCATCTCTGTAGTTTGCGATTAGAGCAGTGTGAGGCCAGTGCCTTAATCCTACAGTCTGAAAGATCTGTCGTGGAAAAAATACTTCCACTTCAAACCCCAAAAGAGTGCTCTCAATGAAGTAACGCAGCATGAAGAAAAAATATAACACAAGCTATCTTTTCTTCTGGATCTACATATTTAGTTTATGTACTGAATTATAAGGATGCCAGACAGCTTCTGAAATCAGTTTACAAAGTATTTGGATGATAACATATGCAGGAAAAAATTCAGCTAGAGATGTAAAATATGTGTCCATTAGGCAGGTAGTATTCTGAAAACAGAGCCCTAAGTCATCAAAGAAGGTAAAAGCTATGACTCACATTAAAGCTTTCCTGATCTACAGCTGAATTAACAATTAGCAGGGGAAGGCTTTAGCGTTTTGTCTTCTGATAGCTATCTGCACTATTAAACACATTACTTAGTGTAGCATAGAAAGTCTAAAAATCATCCTCCTACTTTGCATTCAGCCAGTACCAAAAAGTATTTGTTAATATGGGATAAAATTGGCTGTCCTCAAGAGATGCCTATAAAACAACTTAGTTCATGAAGCAGCCCATATAATGGACTGAAGGAAAAAACAGTGTTTATTACTATAATACCTGACTTGCTCTGTGACTGTAAGTTGCTTAATTTATCTGTTCCCCTGACAAAGATTAGCAAAAAACAGTTTATTATACAAGGGGGGGGGGGGGGGGGGGAAGAGAGAAAAATATTGCTTTTGTAAAACAATTGTTTTGAACCAATGTTTCACTGAAGATTTTGCTTATGTTTAATAATCAAAAATGTTTCTAGGCAACCAAATGTAAGCAACAATTTGGAAAATTCATTTATTCTGAGAGGAGGGGATGAGAAGGCTGGATTTTGGCAAAGGAACTGAAAGAAAAAAAATTCTCTTTGGTTAAAGCCCAGAGGTTTTTTCTTTCTCCGTTTGACAAAAGAACTGATAAATGTGTTACTTACACAGCTCAGTACTCAACCTCTCTTGAAAGGAACATTAACTTTGCATGAACTAATCATCTACACGCTGAATTTTTGTGCACTGTCATTTATGCATTAAAACATAAAAGAACATGCAAAAAATCCACTTAGTTTTCCCATGCAAATGAGATTTTGTGTAAATAAATTCTATTATTTCTTAGCGCAAGTGATTTTCATTGAAGAACAGTCCATAAACAAAGATGTTCACACGAAGAAAATGTGGCATAGAATGTTTAAGAGTATTACCGTTGCTTTACAATTTTTAATGGTTCCACATGAAGCTAAGTATCCTAATCTGTGACACTCACAAATACAAATTAGGTCACACGCAACAGGTGACAAGTTTTAATTGAATGTCTTCTGTCTGCAATTCTGACAAAAGGTGAATGGAAATAAATGAGTCTGGCAAGACAGCCCTGAGCCTTACAATACCCAATATCTCATTATTTTTAAACAGCTATCTATAAACTGATGCTGACAAGCCTTGAACCTTTTATTTCTGTTCAAGAAGAGGTGAATGTGCAGAAAGAAAAGAGGAAAAAAAAAAAAAAAACCAAAACAGGACAGCTACTGTTGCATTAAGCTTGCAATACTCATTATTAGCTTTCAAATATTATAAAAGAATACCTTTTACACTTCATGTAAGAACTTATAGAAAAACCTTTTTCTTTTCTGGAAGAGATACACTCTATGCACTCAGTTCCTAGTGCCTAAATTTGAACTTTTCTGAGCGTTATACTACCAGAACTTCATCAGAATTATGCTAGACTCATGCCGATTTTAAAAAGACTGAAATTAGGCCACTAAATACAGGCTACAAAAATTCCCCTTCTTCTCCTTTACTTTTCCAAAGTGAGCCTATGTTGCAGCAAAGCGTGCGCATTTGCAAACTGTGAAGGGAAGCAATGCAGAACTAAGATTATGAATATATAAAACCCCTGACGTTTCTGAAATGAAACCCGGACCATCACATAATACTTCTCTCCTCATCACGTGGGCTACTAATACACTAATAACTAGGTTGCAGTGTGAAATACTGCAAAAGCTTTTATGAATAACACAGAAAATACTGTTGCTAATTTCACCATTAAATTTCATGCCAACATGCCTATGTATCATAAGCATACTATATGACAGTATATGTTTGGGGTTTTTTTAAATTATGCAAACATTATCCTGGGACAAAGTATAAGAATAAATAATGGCAACCGATCACTAACTAAATACCACAGTTCTTACCTTAATTTATTTAAATATAGTTACACAAGATGCTATCTTGTTTCAGAGTTCAAATTACGACCAATTTAATGAAGTGGAGCTTGCTGGGCTGTAAAGTCATTACTGCATCAATACACTTGTAACCATTACTTTAAGGTGACAAGTGCAGACTTGGGAAAGTCAGCTTGGCTGACGATCCAAGGAGAGGGCATGGAACGCGAGCAGACAGAAAGGTCAAAAAGTAAGTTTGAGCAAGGCCACTCCAATGACTGAAGGTCAAAAGCAGGCCTTTATTCTAGATCACATCACCAGAGCTTATAAAGAATTCAAGAGCTATGCTAGTGACAACTCTAACAGAAAAGAAGTCTGACTGAAGTTCTGGACCATTTGCTGGTGACTCTCAAGAGAGATGGGAAGATCAAAATGAAATGCATTGTAATAATTGGACTGTGAAGTACCAGTAGCATGAATCAAGATCTCAATACCCTTTTCAGATACAATAATGTGCAGTTTCACAGTATTTCAGTTAGTGACTTGGATGATGTGGGATTCTGGAATTAATCTGAGATCCAGAAGTCACAGGAAAGTTCTTAATAGTGTGAGTTGAAACAGTTATATAAAATCTTATCGGTCCTACTGGGACAGCTTGCTTAGAATTAGGATGTCTGTCTAAAGGAAGTGATTTCGTTTTGCTGGAACAGAACCAGAGAAAATAAAAGGATCACTCTCATCATACTAGAGCTTTAAATCAGATGTACAACTCACTGAAATATAAAGTTTTTACCCTAACAAACATGTTTCCCTAAGTTTGGGTTTTGTTCTCTCCTATTGTCCTGTACTTTTTTTCTTCTTTTTTTTTCTTTTTGTTTGGGGGGGGGGGGACGACACAACAAAATCTTTCTCATCTTCAACCAGTAGCCAGTCTGTGCTGAACTCTACAAGAGTAAGACAAGCAAAATTAGTTTCCAAATTGCACTCACCTGGCAAAGAAAGAAAAACTTACTCTTGCAGTTAAGGTGGCCTTATATTGCCAGTTGAATCTTAATTGGCCTTAGTGCAAAAATCTGTGTTCTCACAAAATTTTAGACTTCTCCAAGGCTTTTTCAAGAAAAAAGCATTTCAACTTTGTGTTTTCTCTTAGCACACCCATAACGATGCTAAGTATCTCTGCAAACTTTCTCATATTTATGTATTGAGTAATTACGAACTGTACTTTTGCGGGTGAAGAACTATGCAATTCTTCCCTGCTTCTTTTATTCTTTAGAAGAGTAAGACAATGATCTGTGGAACCTCATCAGTTTCATACATCATCCTTCAAGCCTTCTCAAAAGGTATGGCAGAATTCTGAATTTATTCCCTCTTTCTTCCGCATGCTATTTTATGGCACTGCAAAATCTAGACCAGGTGGCACAATGGGAAAACAGCCCAAGAAGCTTGCATTATGTCTCAGCCTCTGACTAGGGATAGCACATTTTTAGGAACATTATATCTTAGAATTATTTATATTCTTAAGTATACTTCACCAATTTTAGCTCTACAAAAGACTGTATTGGAAACTAGAGTATCTAAAGTAATTTAGTGAACGCACGCCAGCCTGATGCTAAAAAGAACAGGGTATTTTTAAACACAAGCATCAACTTTATATACAATGTGGGCTTGAAAAATGTGATAGATATTCTTACATTTTGGCTTTACTTTTTGCAGCTAAAATATGAACATTTTGTCTTCTGTATTGTTATTTTTGCAAATATGCTCAGGATTAGATATAAGCTACCCAACAGGGTTTCATTTGGAGTCTCAGAGTACTCTTGCAATACAATTACAGGATAATTCTAACTTCAAGATAAAAGAAGATCTTGTATTACTAGTTTCAGGTGTCTTTGACAAATGATACAGCTTTTCTGTACTTTGCTCTTCCTGTCTATGTACCGTAACTTTCTGTTCCTTAAATTTCTACCTGGTACAAGAGTAAGGTTCAACAGTGACTTATATGAGCTCATAGTGCAGACAGGCACATTTTATGACAGTGAGGAATTCAAAATTCCTGGTCTCTAGTCCCTTTCTGACTTCTCTGAGCAGTTGCTTATTTTAAAAAAGGGAAACCTTATCTACTACTTAAGACACGAAAAATACAATGATCCAGGTTAATGTGTTCAGACTGGAAGGTACCAACATACCACATGACAGCATCTTCCTGTGCAGCGCTGCCTCTGCCAGAAAATCTCAGAGTTAATGCGGAAGAATAAATTCAAGGTTTTTTTGTTCCACTATTTGCAGTGGGTTAAAATGATAATTGTTCAACCACAAAACTAAAACTTCAAAATTAAGTGGCTAGATGGACATCAAATCAAGACACAGCATAGTAAAATAACAAAAATAATGTAAAAAGCTGATGTGGTGGAATTGCTTCCTATTACTGTTATCTTGTGGCATTATGTTGGAAGGTGGAAACAAAGGGAGAAACGTTCTCTGCGTATATTATAGTTTCTGGAGGTGGCAGGTAAACACATTCCAATGTGTGCAGCTTAATGAACACTGGGAAAAAAAGCACTCCGGAAGAAAGTATTTGTCTCTTCCTCAAAAAAAGTTGGGCAGTAGTGTATCTAATGAGTATAAAGGTAGAGTCTGTAAAAGACCCTGATAATTTATTCACAAAACTGTACTAAGTAAGCAACAGAAAAATAAATTAATTAGACTAACACCTTATAAATAGTGTTCTATAATTTCTGGTCGTGACAGTAACATCTTCAGGAAGTCCTGCAAGAGCATTAGCGCAGAATATTTTTGTGTACAATGTGCTACAATGAATCTGAAACTCCCCCCTGTATTAAGGAATGTAATTGATGTGTCCTTAATATTACTTTCAAATATTTATTCAGAGGCTAAAACCAGCAAAATAATTTTTAGTTCAGAATTAAAAATCTGTCTGCAAAGTTTCTTACAGCAGAGAGAAATGAGGGTACTATAGTACTTTATCATAGCTGCTCATTGTGCAAATGTATTTGTCTGCATATACATTCTTACATATGTGAGAAGTATTCAAAGTCACAGACCAAACCGGTATATAAAATCAAAATGTTGTAACATTAAATCCCCATTGTGTTTGACTAAAAATCACCTGATACTGAACTCGTGAGTGATCCACCCAAAATGGCCTAGCCAGAAAGGGATTTTATAAATGGCCTTTACTGAGGCTCACAATGCCATCCACAGAACTCTGCTCAAGAAATAAATATTTGTATTTTATACAGAATGCACAAACGTTTGTCCCAGTATTTTCCAGAGTACTGGGAATACTGCAGGTGTCAGTGGAAGACCTGACTGAAGGGATGCTGTCAACACAATTAAAGTGTTTATATTTAAATATATACTTGTGTATTTACATAACATTATTGAAAAAAAAGTTTTAAAAATGCCTTTTTCTTTTGTCTTTTACACAACCTTTTCCCCTGTTGTTTCATGAATATCAGTATTAAAGAATTGTGTATACATGAGAATCAAAGAGTGAAACTGAGGAGAAAAGCCCAAAACTAATTAATCCAGTTTTAATGCTAAAATTTAGTGACAAGCAAAACAGAAAAATTTACATAATGTTAAAATTATTTAATTTACAAAAGAACGCTCTGGTCCCTCAAATGAATTATATGGACAGATCTATATAGTATATAAAAGTATCAGATCTGGTGAAACATTGTTAAGATTAAAAAATGCACAGTATTTTTTTTAACCTCTCATGTTCACTTCTTTTTTCCCTTAACACAAAAAAGACTGTAAAACTCCTGTACATATATATTTATAAAAATCCTAAGATAATATCTGGCTTTACCAGATAAAGCCTGAAAAGAACACCAGATTAAATTTTTACAATTCCTATAACAAGTGTATACATTCCGTGTTTCGTCTGGGTAAAGCAATGGAAAAGAAAATGAAACACAAGGAGTTAACAGGTACAGGCAAAGTTCTGTGGACATAAATTAAAAAAATGTAAGGAACTCTTCCTTTTGAATTTTAAGTATTCTCCTGAATGTATTTAACACTTCATTCATGCCCAGAATGTAACTGATTTATACATTAGCTCATATATCCTGCCAGCCTCATGACCTGACATACTGCCTAGTGTGCTGGAGTGGCAGGTTATCCTGTTTGTGGCCTCTGCAACTCCTCTTGAGGCAATACTTGAGCAATTAATGGAAAGTTTATTAATTAAACTACTTTATTGATACTACCGCTAGAAGCTTTCCATAAAAAAGCATAATGGTTAGCCTGCATATCAACTATTCTTTCATAGTTAGCACTAGGAGAGGATCAGAGACAATGCAGAAAATCCAGACTTTTTGATTGTCCATAATGTTGTGCAAAATTAATAAAAGGTAAATTGATTTCACTTTAATAAAAGACAATTAATTTTGAAAAAATTAGACACTATACTCAGATTATAAAATGCCCCCACTCTAAAACAGCAACAATTTTCATCTAATCTCATAGGCAACGTTGGGACTTTGGGAAATGGGTTAATAAATTCTAGTTTTCTAAACCAGGCAGACTGATTTACTGCAAACTTCCCCCATTACAGTTACAGTAGGTGTCTATCAAATTGCTTATGAGAACAAATTTATGGAAAATATCCAAGAGTAATGCTTTGTTCTTATTAAAATACATGAATATGTATGTAATTTCAGCCAGACTAAATGAACGAAACAAAACAAAAAGAAAGAGAAAAAAGGTCAACAATTGTTGTCATGAAAACTATTCTTTTCCACAAGAAAAAATTCCTCCCTGTTAAAAATGCATTTATATAGAAGATGTTTGTCTGAGGAAGATATTTTTGCTTAAATTGTAATGGCAACTGCTATGCAGGAAAACCACACAAAGTGTACAAGGGTATGTTAATATAAGTAATTGAGGCTACATAATTACATAAACATTATTTAAAAGAGGAAATAAAGCATAAAATTTCCTCATCCCCAGGATTTATTTTCATGCAGAACTTTAACAGATGCAGAATTAAAAAAAAAAAAAAAAAGATTTAGTTTTAAGTCAATAATTCCTGACAAGCACAGTCTATTTAAATTGGCACACGCTTACCCTTTTGAATGCAGATCTCAATGGGAGCATTCACTGTGTGCAATGCTAAACAAACACATATTTTATTTTTCTAGGGGCCATAAAAAGAATATCCACCAAACAGGAGACTAAGATCTCACTCAATGCACTGCATATCTTGCATAATTCTACTGAAGGCTGTACATTTCTCCACAAACATCCTACTTCTAAGGGCAGGAAGAGCAAGCAATGTATTTTCATAGACTTTGTGGTTTTTCCAAATACTGTGTTCCTTTCGAAGTTTTCTGCTTTCTCTATTTCTCTCCCAAAGTTCTCCCCGCCACCCCCACCCCCCATTAGAACACATACATCAGACTCATTCTTTCTTTCTTTCTTTTTTCTTTGAAACATATAACTATACATTTTTATCTGCTTCTCATTTCTATGGGCCATGACATCCAGTTTGAAAGACATTAAGGCTAAAACAAAAGCAGAATTCACTGGGTAAAAATATGAGAGGTTATATAGCCTAATGAAACAAACCCACAAACAGAAACCTAGAGAAATAATTCAGCATATTTATAACTAGCATCCACAAAACACATGTGTATAATCCTCTCACCAAGGATAGTTTTTGAGCAACTTAACCATGAAGGGTACATACCAGTCATTCCGAAACTGTTTGTGACACCTGCTGCAACATCCAAGTCTCTTATTGTCATCATACTCTCAGTATGAGAAGAGACTTACCATACTATTTCACCATAAAATTCACTAACAATTGAATTATATTTCACTTTCATCAGAAACCTAAAATTTCTAGTAGAAAGAAACTTGGGACATATTATGAAGCACCTTTCCCAATGACAAATACTGTTCTTTCACCTATTACTGTGTATGTTCCTCCTGCCGTATTTTAACAGGGGATTCCTTTGGCCGTTCTTTTTTTTTGTTTGTTTGGGGTTTTTTTAATTGAAATATTAATAGTTTTGAATTAGTACGGATTGCCTTCAGAAGCAATCATTTCAATAGAAGTTTTCCTAACACTGTTTTGCAATTTTAAGTTTACTTTCTGCTTTTTAAAGTATTCTCCTGTCCATATAGTCAAAGTATACAGGCTAGTTCACGTAAGATTTTACTTGAAACTTTCATATACATTTGCTATGATATTAAAGACATTAAAATTCTTAGGTCAAGAGCGGACAATCACAGCTCAAAATATTCATGCAAAGTAGAAATAAACCACATGAAAAATATTTACTTGATACAATTGCCAAGAGTATGCAAAATGCTCTTAGCATAATCATCACTTAGTTTTAAGGCTTCTTTAGTTCCTTTGAAAGTCAGATTATGAAACTATAATCTATATCTAAAAAGAAGATATGTATGATTTGTTTTTATTACTAATCCATGCTTCTTGATCTGACCAAAGAAAGCACAAAAGAAACAGATGCACATATATGTAAGTTCTAACTTCTTAACTGGATATAAAGGGCAGTCAAATCGTTCTTGAATATAAATGAGTTCCCTGGGTCCTGTGAGTTCTCCATTAAAAATGTAATTGCTGACACCTCTGTGATCGGGGAAACAGACACAGGCTTACAGAAAAAGGAGATGACATGATCCCCAATGTGCTGCAGTGGGTACGCTTCTGGTTCTCCAGCAGGAACTCTTCAGAGAAAGATCACCAACGGCTGCGTGTAGTTTGCACATTGCAGTGTAACTCAAATTACACTGCATTGCTTTATGATTAATAAAAGCTAAGAGTTGAAATTCCTTACTCATTCTTTTATCGTGCCTTACGCAGGTGATCCTTCAATACCAATACAGGAGACTGAACACAAAGAGGTAAACGTCTTGAAAGCTGGTGGCAAACAAAGTCTCCGTGTGGTTTAGTTTTCAGCGTTTAGATTCTGCCCACCCCTGCACCTCCAGATTACTCCCGTAAGAGCCAGCGTTACCGCTAGGACTGCCCCTTAAACAAAACAAGCCAGTTTTCCTCTTTTCCCTCTCTCTTTGGATCAGAACCTCTCTCTACAATGTCCTGTGTTTGTTCCAGAAGGTATTTTGATCCCGTCAGCAAATTTGGATCCATTTTTAGATGTTCAGATTTTTTTCTACTAATTTTAATCTGGACTAGATATATTCAGAAGAATGGTATAAAAACATGCAGAGTTTTCTGAACAAGACAGCAGTGCTTACCACACTACTATAATGACCTAACAGGAATGAGATCCTGCTTGTATTTTCAGAGGAAACCGATTCAAACATTTTTCTTTGAAGCTTTAACTTAAATAACCTGCAGAAAACAACTGACCACTGAAGAACATACCTCTAAGTATGCTTATAACCAGCAAAACTGTGCCCATTATAGGAGACCTCAGTATGTTTTCTGGGAACAGTCAGCCACTTCGTTTAACGAGAGAAAATCAAAATAGACGGCACTGAGGATGGATCCTATGAGGAAGGCCTTTGGAACTGACGATGGGACCTTTTTTAATCAGTGATCTCAATGGTCTTAAATCTGATAATTTCTGATACTATTTCTTAAGGTTTTACATGTTTCCCATTTGCTGACATGGGAGATTTATGTGAACATCGTACACCTTGGCAATGCTCAGGAGCATTTGTTTCTTGAATTGAGGCAGGTTTTAGAAACTGTAACACAATTCATTTTTTACTGCCTTTTCCCCATTTTACAGAGTTAAGTTATTTTCCACTTGTCATGCCATTGTGTCAGAGATGGTGTGGTGCAGTGGATTGATACCTTTTTATTATTCTCTCCAGCATGTGCCTTTTCTTTTGGATTGCTCAGTGATCTTCTTTTCAAACTACCCACAAATAGTGGAAGTACAGCAAACTTCTCTATTTTGTGCCAGGTTTGTGTGTGGTCTGTTTTCTCTCAGTAATGGTACTTAGTTCTTGAAAGTAGATTAACTTGGGGTTAAGCACCAGATCAATAGGCAACTTGGCCAGATATCCCAAATACATCAAGCCAGCAGAGTATCAGTGATAAACGGGACCTTTAAATTAAGATTATGAGGAAAAACCAAAAATGAGACTGTACTGCAAAATTTAAATTGAGAACCTTAACTTTGTCCAGTCCTTTTGACATTCAGAGTGAATTTTACTAAAACTGCCACAGACCAATGAGTACTCAAATTCCACATCAAAAACTTCCTAAAGTTCAAATAAATTCAGAGCCAGAGTTCTGTGATTTTTATTGGTACATTCCCTACATCCAGAATGGGGTGGTTCATTTTTTTATTCAAAGCCATTTCCACCAAACCGCATTAAAATACAGGTAAAAATCTTCTACACTGACTTCTTCATTTTTACAATGATCTAATTAGAATATGGGTAAATTCTGCTCCTAGGTACATAAATATGTAGAAGAGTAATAAAGCTTTTCATATTCTTGGTTTTTCATTTATCCCATTCTATTCTATGTTTCTACCTGAGGACTGCACTTTAATCTTCGTACTAAAGAAATGCACTCTATACTTTAAATTTCTAAAGACACCGAGTACTCCATGCCACCAAAGTATACAATCCTTGTCGAAACTCCATGCAGTTGGCAACTGTCACAGTGAACTAAACAGACTGGGATTTCAAGTGCTGGATACTATATACTTAACAGCTGGAGAAGCTCTTAAATCTTGTTTTAGAAAGAGAGGGCATAATTTATCTAGGGAAAATACTCCTTTGGCAGCATATGCATAAGAAAAAAAAAAAGGTTCTATGTTCTGAGCTTTAAAGGGAAACTGAAAGAAAAGTTTCTATCATAAATGTTCGTCACAACATTAAAAACCAAACAGGTTAACTATTATGTACATGAAGTCTGAAGTATCAGTAAAGAAATTTTGCCTGTGCTGGCAGAGATAGAAAAGGGTTCAACTTCAGTTATGAGGACTGCCACAACTCATAGTGAAGTGAACAGACAGTTACCTGTTCATCTCAGACTTGTTACTGAACTGGGCCATGATCAGGTATCTTCTAGGCAGCTCTCACATGTCATGCATCATAAAATTAATGGCAATTCCAAAAGTATAATGATTGATGCAACTGGTTGATGCATATTATTTGATTTTAAGATGTGTAAAACTAAGTCAGTTTAGAAATTAGAACAGAAAACCTATTACATGCAATTGCAACATGGTCCATCTGCAAACGGCAAAGATCAATGGCTAGGCTAGTCACTTCTCCGCTAAGAATAGGTAGGGGGAGACAATTCCTTTACATCCTTCCATTCATCAATACATACCACACAAAACATGGGTGAATTATTTAATGCTAGTTTCAGTTTACATTATTAGTGTAAGGAAACTGACTAAATACTGTTTTGCAAGAAAATAAGCATTGCAGAGGAACAGAACTATTGTAAAGGTGCAAAAACTTCATTTAAATTAGTTGGTCTGCTTGCGGACATGTACTCCCCCTCTCTCAGTTTTGACATACAACTAGTAACAAAAGTGTAAAAAACAAATTTGCATGTGGAATCAATGAAAATCGGTGCTTTTTTCCACCCAAATATGGAATCTTGACACAGCCCATGAAAAAACAGGCAAGTTCTCTTTCAAGATAAGGTTTTCCATTGCACTTTACCCTTTATTAAGGAGCAGTTTACCTGAGGACACACTTAAAGATCAGTGGTATGTTCCACTGCACAAAGATCTGTTATTAAAATCAGGTGATTTTATACAGTTTTCTTGATTAACAAATGCCTAAAGTCCTTACTCAGAGAAAACCGCAACTGAAAGTCCCATGCCACTAAAATCCCAACTGCAGACCTTTTCCAGCACGAATAATATTCCACATACCCTCCTAATTAATGTAAGCAGTATTACTGCCATTTATCTTTCTTTTTCACTGTTTTTTCTCAGTTACTTCTCCAGCAAAATGCACTGTGTTTTATTGTTAATTGTGATAAAAAAAATAAATGAGCCAAATCAATTACAGTCCTCTGTCAATCTGTATGGTTGAGGCACAACTTTTACTGTTTTAATTAAATGAAGAAATGGGTCTATTGTTTAAAGGCATTAAAGAAGGCAATTCAAAACTTGAAATAAGCCTTTTTGTTTTTACTGAGGGGCAGAGATGCCTATAAAAGCAATGCAGGTCTCTATTTGATTTTCACAGCAGCTGTGAAATTTATAAGAACCACAGAAACAATTACCTATCCATTTTTTCTTTTAGCTAAAGTACCACTGATTCTAATGAGCTTGGGTTGTGAAGACATTGTTACCTACAAAACGTTGCTGTGACTTCAATCCTGGGCTAGCAAGAAGAAAGAATCCTTAACAAAGAAGTAAACGTAACAAAAGAACAGGCAAAAATCTGAAAACAACAAAAAGCCATAAAGACTGTCAATGACAGGGGGAAGATTAGTGGAATTATACCTTTTATTATTATCAGTTAAAAGCTGCTCTTTTATATGATGGCAGCAAGCTCCAGTCCTATTGCCATTAAAAGTCAGCAGAAGTTTTGCCGCTGCATTCAGCTGGAAGAGCCCTCTGCATTGACAAAGCCCATCAGACCAAATTCAGATCATTTGCTTCACATCGGTAAAATAAACACACTAAGAGGAAAGATCTCTGCACAAGTTAAAACTCCTTAAGCCCTTGAAATAGTACCAACACAACCTTTTGAAGTCATAGGAATAATTCTCAGAAGGGCAAGACCAGCCCCAGCCATAGACCCATGTTTCCAAACTGCAATCGGTAGTTGCTGAGTGAAGTGGCTTTCAGGGAATCCTGCCTCTGTTCATGGATAGATGTACATATAGCTATGAACATACACCCAAGTAACAAGCCGTTTCGCAGGCACGCAGTGGTTTTTGCAGGTATCGGTCATACCTGCCATTTCACCCTTCTCAGTCCTAGTGAACCAGAGCACAAGGTGGGCTAAATTACACTCACAGAATACAAGTCCATGCAGTGCTACCGCCCGCTACGCTGAACAGGATGCTGCACACATCCTTGGCAAAGACTGGAAATGAGATTTGGGAAATTCACAGTCTTGCTCACTATACGGTAAAATGGCATCAGAGGGCGCATCTGCTGGTTACACAATACACATCACTTGTTAACACTCCCAATCCACACAAAGAAAAGCGAATGACAAAAATTTCACTAACTTCAGTAGGCTTAAGTGATCAGTTATTTGTTGTACAAAGTTCTTTTACCTACTACAAACAGAACTTGAAACAACAATATAGATTTTTTGTGGGGACTAGTAGAGAAGTGCCACCCTTCTTTGAAAGGAGAAGAAATAACTCACTGGAGCAAGCTGGAAAAAATCAAAAGGTTTAGTCTCATGTCAATTTCATTTTATATAGATTATATATATATTATGTACATAAAAGTATTACTTTAATATAATTATACATTTAGCATCTTTATTATATAAAAAACAATATCCTGAAAAACCTGAATTTCAACAACAGAAGTATTTATTGTAAATGGGATTTGACATCTGCGTGAAACTGGATAAAGGGATTTTCAATCAAAGTCTGTCTCCCAGCAAGCTCTATAGCAGAAGGCTGGCACAACAGGGAATGCTGAGTAATTATGAAACTAAATAATGACTCATCGTTACTTTCCCTTTTCCTGACTCACTCTTTTTCGTGATCAGCAGAGGCTCAGACACCAAGCAAAGCTGAGACAGTATGCTGTTAACATAGACCCCTTTTTCACTCCACACATCCCCGGGCCACAGGAATCACTGAAGAAGCCAGTCTAAGAACAACATAAAACATTATTACTCTTCTGGTTTTCCCTAAATGCTCTAGGTAGCCATCACTTTATCCCATGTACACCACGTTCCATTACTGCCCAACCTAATAAAGACTTCTGTCACAGCGATAGCTTTTCATCTTCAGAGCCCTTGTCTCCTCTCCTGATAAGGCTGCCAACCCTACTCTCTGTAAATGAGCTCATGCGAACACTTTATTTTCAGCTTGTGGAAACAAAAAGGGCCACTGCTCAGCTTCAGAGCTTGAGGGGGTGGGTTTCTATCTTCAAAGCATGACCAAGGCATTTGAAAGGGATTAAAATTAAACTGGTAAGCTTAGCTTGAAATAAGAAACTTGAAACAGGACTATTGCACTCACAAACCCGTTTTTTTCTTTAAAAGCTTCAATAGTCCCTTAAAAAATGGTCCTTTAAGTCATTTTTATTTGTGTACTCTTAAACCTTTGGCAACTGCTTAGATAACACTGCTAGCCAGTAACCCATGTTACTATCAATAGCCACACATAGCTGAGCATCTCACTTACAGGACAGATGGTTATCCCATCCTAGTGCACTCAGTTCAAAAACATGTGAATCACAGCTTCAGCTTCCTTAGCCAAACAGCAAATAAATTAAAATTTTTTGCAATCAGTGGCATATGTTTGCATCTGTGTACGGAATGACTTGGGCCAAACCTGAATTGCCATGTTTCATTCAGTGACATCCTAAGCATTGTGTAAACGCCCAATCCCTAGCAATGTTTGCTGTGCAACAAGGAGCTGTGAAAGAAAGCAAAACTCACAAAGACTTCCACTGCTGTTAAGATTTTGTATGTGGAATTTGTTTCACCAGCTAGCTACTTACCATCTAGTGGCTACAAAAAATTGTTGTATTTTTAAATGCTTACAGTAAGTGTGTCCTTAGGAACAAACCAAATTAACTATCCACCTCATAAAATACTTTGCTTCCCTATCAGCTGTAGTTAGCCAGGTAGGGAACCAAGTGAGCCGTGGCTCAGGGCACAGATACTCCTACTGTATAACATCTGGTTCATTATCCACTCAAATAAAAATTATTTGCTGGTCTCATATTACTAATCTGTCCACATCAGGAATGTACAAAAAAAGCAGAACATCTTGTTCTGCTCAAGATGAAGGTCCAACTAATATAAATGTCTGCAGTTAAAACTTACCAGAAGCATGGGTTTGAAGGAAAGATATGTGGGAGTAAGGAGTGGTCTTTTGCAAAAATCCTTGAGGAGTTTTACACATGGAGGCTTTTCTCATGCTCTCTACATGGCATCATTCTTCAGGACATCGGAAATCTGCTCTTACCACCTTTTACCACTGCTATTACTATTCCTAGATTCATCATCTTCAGAGGCCCAATATTGCTGCCCACTGCTGTTCAGCACAAGCTTTGAGCAGTTCTAGATAGCAAGTTCCTCATTGTTAAAGATGCACAATGGCATCTTGACTTTTTTAACACTGCCATAACATAACACCGAAGGTTACCCAGAAACTGCAAATGACCATTGGAGGGCAGAACCTCCAGGCTGAAATGACAGCAAATTTCTGTTAATGAATTTTTAAATAAGCAATGCAACCTTTCCTCTAAGAAACTTCTTAAAGAAAGAAAGGATTAGAAATGGCTGTGTCCAAAGACACCACAAAACACTACACTGGCCAGGACCGAACACCAAAGAAAACATGAAAAAGAAGCTGGACAGAGAAGCGCTTCCTAAACCAGAGAAAAAGAAAAGGGGGGTTGGGAGATGGTTTGATTGGGTTCAAAAGAACCAGCTTCTGAAATCATAACCAGTAGCCAAGCCATGTGTTAGAAACTGCCTGCAAAGCTCTGTTTAGTAACCATGCCATACACACTCAGCTTTACAAATGGGACCTCCTCTACACGCCCAAGTAGGCAATCCTTGCCATCTTTTTGCCCTGATCCCATCTTCATGCTCCCTGATGCCTTCTGCCACCTCAAGCTAATTGATATTTGTGAGTATCAAATATAGCAAAGTCCTGGAAACAGGCTGACTAGGAAACAACATTATGTAAATATTTGAGATGTTCTCGGGAACATTACTCACTTACAAGCATAAGAGTCTGATGTAGCTCTGACCATGGAAGGGACCACGACTCTGCAAACCTTTTGTAGCTGTGAGAAAAGCAGCCATTGTTATAACCAAATCAAAAATCAAAACTGAAAGGCGTGTAGAAACAACATATGTTTTCTCAATGTGAACATTTTAAGACCTAATTTGAAATTTGAGTGATTTTGCAAAGTTCTGTAAATATACCCAACGAGAAATAGCTTCTGCATACCAAAATATACTGTATGTTGAAAACAATACCATTAAACCCAAAAGTGTGTACACAGGAAAAGTTCATGGCACAGCATTGGCCTCATCCTGCTTCTGCTACTTACAGCAGTTTTAAAAGCCTATTAACATCAAAGGCACAGGACTAGGTTAATGAGATTTAGCAGACCCCCTTTGTACTCGCACAGCATCTACATAATACTACCATAAACTTACTATTCTTAATAATAAATTATATTATTAAGAACTAGGGCTTCTGGCCTCCCTGGCTGAGCCACTAATCTGTTCCTATTAGCATGTAGGGTCTATAATGCAAGCTGGATACAAAAACCAATAATAGTAACTAATTGCAATTGACTAATTGATGACAAGTGACTGATCTTAATCATGCGCAGGGACTTCGGGACCTTCTCTTATTCCAGAAGATAGGTACTTTTGCTACTTCTAGAAGAGGTACTTGCTTCATGTAACTCAAAACCAGTTAGCATTGCCCAAGAATATTCATACCATGCAGCTGCCATTTTGGATTAACATGCTATACCCTATTCACCTGAGGCCATTACATGACTGTGATGCATTACATCATAATCATGTAACTGAAAATGAAATTGTAAATCAACATTTGTTCTGCTCTGTCTCAAAATATCCATCTTTCAAATACTGTTTTGGACATTTAAAAGCCTGTAGTTATCATCTCTTTCGTTAACACTGTTAGCCCAGAGGATGTACAAACTCAACGTTATGTTGGCCAGGGTTCAGATTTGGCTGCTGCTGTTTGCCCCTTTTGAAAGCAAAAGGAAAACTGAACTCATGTGGGCCCTGAGGTTTAATTTTTTAAAACAGAAGTATTTCAAACTTAATCCACGTTAGATTATTACTATCTCTCTTATCAGGCAAAGGTATATTACAAAAGGAAAGTGACTACGGTCCAGAATAATTTCCATTTCCATGTGACTTTCTGCTCCACCGCAGAAACTTTTCCACCCTTTCCCATTTGAGGATTCTTCTTTTTAATGTGGCACACACTCTTGTTTCCCTCTGCAGCTAAAGGCAGTTGAGAGTATTTAATATCTTGTTGGACAGGACAGTTAAAAAACACCTACAGGGAAACATCTTGTTGGGTGAGACACCTACAATTTCTACCATTCATTCACAGTAATGGACTTTGAAATGGTCCTTAATGAGCACACCGGCATTAAGGGAAACCTAAACAGAGCTGTAGTGCTCCATCAAAAATTTTGACCTAAGGCCACTAAGTGCTTAGTGTTATGATAACTGTTGAGCAAAGACTGGAACACTTGAAGGGAAAAAATTCTTTCCTATCAGAACAGGGAAGGCAGTCCTATCTTTGGGGGTGGGGGGTGTGATGGGGGGAAAGCACTGTTTTAAATAGATTAGCAGAAAGTAGATGACATTTGGAAAGAGCACAAAACAAATTTTGTAGTTAACTGAAATAAACTTGAATGGTAAATCTAGGATATTGCCTGTTTAGTCCAATCCATTCTTCTTTGGTTTATGTTTGTAAGAGATTTTGCTGGTTATCTTCATCACTTTGTATCATGCGTAAACTCCCGAGAATAAGCAAACAGAACCCTCTCAGGGCCAGTAGCTAAAAAATTGGGTCAGGCTAAAAAAATGGTGTAGCGGCCTGCACTCCCTGTCTGCTGACGCTTCCTACCTGGATGGCTGTACCTCTACTGCATTACTAAGAATAATGTTTCTCTGTCTCAAAAATCCAAGTGGGCATTGCTTGGAATAGCGAATACTGAGCTCTAGAAGAAACATATTGTTTGTAAAAATACAAGAGCATTTTTAAAAATCACTGTATCCTGGCTCTGTAGCGTTTTAAATCACATATATATTTAGTAAGACTATTTACTCTATAACTCTTACTTTAATAATGATAGTTCTGAATATCCCTCCTATGCCTAGCTTCCTTTAAAAAATTACTGCACTTAACTAGAAAAAAAACCTTTCTGTTTTTTATCCCTCAACTGCTATAGTTCTCAAAGTCCTCCATATTTTCAGCTATTATCCCTTTCTCGCAGAGCCCACTTAATAACGTTCCCTCTAACAACCTCATTTATTTTCCAGAAAATTAACTCAGTTTCAACCCTGATTAATGATTTCATCTAAATGAATCAAATTAAAAATTGAAAATTATATTTCAAAAGCCAAAGAAAAAAAAATTGACCATTTCCAGTTAACAAATGATCCTTTCAAATATTAAAAGATGACCATGAAGAGTGCGTGATAGTAATGAAATCTAACCGGGGCCTACTGCTTATCTGGAGTTCATGAAGGGGGAGAAAAGGGAAAAAAAAAAACCTTTCCGCATTGTTAACACTGAAGTCTCTTGGGATGCCAAACTGACTTCCACTTAGTCTTTGCCTGTAATCAGCATACCAAAATAATATGAGAATTTCAATGTTAATTAAACTGGTAGGGTTGGAGATGCACCAATACTGAAGAGGGATTAGGAAAGCACACAGTACCAATAACCACATCTGTTAACAAATCCCCATCTATGAAAGAGCAATTTAACCTTTCCAAAACTGCTAATACCTAGTTACAGGTCGTCTTCTAGGAAAGCGAAAGATCTCAGGCTTTAAAAAAAAAAAGGAAAGTCAGCTACATTAACTGAAGAAAAACCAGTTATTCAGATGACATACACTGTCTTGTAAGAGAAGACAGGTACAACCCATCAGACCCTTCCTTTGCTTACAAAAGGAAACTCAAAAGTTTTCTTTTTCCTTCCTTCTAGTACCCCTACAATTAACTTTGGTCTAACAAAAATGCATTTTAAAAACTGTGATTACATATCTTCCAAGTTATGGTGCTTATCAACTAGTAAAAAGTAATCAACATTTGTGTTGATAAATGAATAACATTGCATTTTAATTACAATTTTACTGATGCCATATGAAATGCTCAATGAAAAACTGTAACATGTAACGTTCGCCTTGGCAATGGGCCAAAGCACAGAGACTGATACTACTGCACTTTGCCATGGCAAGGAAGCTAGAAAACTTTCTGCTTATCACTTCAGATTTACTGAAGGTTCAACACTTGCATCAAGGTTGTTTCACAGTTGTCTTTGTAACTGTATGAAGTAACCATATAGAAGCCGTAAAGCGGTACGGGGGGGGGGGGGGGGGTTGTGGATCAAGCCTCGGTGTGTATCTATGTGACACTGATCTGTCTTATTTTTCTGACCCTCGGGAAACAACTATCCCATTCCACTGCTTTAAGTCAGGGACAGCTCCAGTAGCAAGGCCAAATGCATAGATGTTTCTGAAAATTTAGGAGTTACCCTGACGAGAGAAACTGGAGGCCAGTGCAGACAGACATTTCACAAGCTTTCCAAACAATCCTGACATACATTTGTAACCAACCTGTAACACACTGGATAATGAAATCCTGGCACAGATAATGCCAGAATTTCAAGCTACGCTGATCTGGATGCTGGTTTGGTGATGTGCACAGACTCCAAATGGGCTGGGCAAGAACTGCAATATTTAATTTCTATTATGTAAACCACTGCTGAACCTAGGTTTCCACTTAAAACAACACCTAATTAACCTGGAGTGCAACTAGTCCCTCCTAATGCAAAGACCATGTTAAATGAATACCAACAGCTGTGCTGAAAATACACCAAAACAAGCACAATCATTACAAAATTGAATATTTACACTGATGAAACTTTACTGAAGCATTTCTCCTACAAGCTCTAGAATTGTTCTGGTAGCTCTCTTTTGTAAATACCAAGAAAACTGTGATGGAAAATATATTTCAGTATTACTAATCCTTACTGAGAAGTTGGAAATGATTCTGGTTTTGTATGAAACAGTGTTCTAATCAACTTTGGCTTTTCTAGATCGGAATATTTCATGTCAGGTCACTCTCAATTCATGATGCTTTTTACCCCTCCAAATTCTAGCCATTCAGAAACTTGGCTTTCATTAATTCTCAAGAAATGAATACTCACCTTGGCTCTCCCTGGTAGTTTCATCCTTCAGTTACAGTAAATGCAACCTCTCCTTGGTCCCTGCAGATCTCACTAGTATAGAGATCTCTGCCCAACATTACCAGTGTGCACTAGAGATACACTGTATCCATGTATAGAGGTGATTTACATATTTTTTTTTCTACAAAAGGAAGAGGTCTTTCTAAAGGCATGGTAACATCTTGAAATTGTGTCTACTGCTATCAATTTTATAGCCCAGTATGTATGCACATACTGGTTTTTGCAGTCTAATCACGACCTTTGACTTTGTTTTTATCAACTGGTAGCTCTTCCCCCTTCGCAGTTTTCCTACCTGCCATCTCCTTCAGCCATTTTCTCCTTCTTACATCTATCTTTGGCTAAATAAAGCTTCACTCTTACATTATGTGTACCTTTAACACTATGAGCAGATGCGCTAGCCTGCCATGTTAGCCATACCTTTGATGCTCACTATATCAGAAACAATAAAGCCCATCACTGTGATCTTACAAACGTGAATGAACACCAGCTTTACAAATAATCCGCAGTACAAACCAAAGAATCTTGCAATAATTGCAAGCACTTTCTTTTAAAGCAAGAGGAGAGAAAAAGCTGTAATACCACATACCTTTAATTTTTCAGTGACCAGGAAAAGGCTTTTCTACTTTTTGTTTCCTACTACAAATGAGTCCTTCGTATCCCTTCAGTCCTCCAGGATATGTATTACTGCAGCTGTCCCCCCACCGCGGATGAGTACATGCCATTCCTTCAAAGGCCCATCAGCTGACACTCCCCAATCATACAGACCAGTTCAAGAGTGCCTTTTAATTGCAGTCGGGTGAACACAAAAAGGATTCAAGCTTACGTAGAAAGTTAAGAACAGCCTTAAATTTGCTGGATTTATGCTAAATCTCAGTTACATAGAGTGCCACGACAGATTTGTTACCAGGAACTCTGCTACTTGCTGTCAAAGAGACGAGATGCTGAATGCTTAATCAGATCTGGGTTTCCCACAGCAGAAGAGAGTATTAACTTCCTTCAGAACCTGCATCTACATAATGTACCGCAATGCCTTGGTTCAAAAGAGAGAAGTGACTCTTCGCATTTTCTTTCTTTGGGTTTTGCGTTTACTAGGGATCTTGCCAAGGGTTTTGGGGTTATTTTGATCTTTGGGGCATTTCCTTTAGGAACTTTCTTTATGTAGCATCAAGTAGTAAACTGAACTTTATGCAGTTATCACTGACATGGCAGAAGAAATAAAACTTGGTTATAACTGAGGGCTCTGACAAAACAAACTCATGTAAGCTACTTCAAGAAATACAGCTGTAATTCAACATGCGTGTACAACAAAAGAAGCCTTAGGAAATAAGGATGAATGTTTGCAAAGCTACAAACTTTCCATTGCAAAGTTACCAAACAATTAATTATAGCCTCTCAAGAATGTATCAAGCCAGAACCAAACCTATAAAATCACCAATGAATTCAGAATATCAACTACATTAACTGTAGTATAAAATAGGCATATTTCTACAAGACAGAAACAATGGGAAACTATCTGCCATGACACTTCAGGATCAGAACTGCTGCATTTTAAATGTATTATAGCTTATGAGTAAATAAATATAAATGTTACATAATAGATATTGATACGATCTATATAGATGCTCTCTATTATACATAGACTTGCTGTGTGCATATATCCTTGGTGTATTAATAGTGAGATATTACCATATATATGCTGTAGGAAATAAGGTATATGAGTTTATACTCACTGAACAATATATTATCGTTCAAAGTCACATTAAACTGGCCAGCAGTGTTGGCCAAAGTTGAACCTGTTTCTCTGGGGAAAGCAAGAGGCACATGCTTTGACAACCATGAGTCCCTCCATAATCCTGGCTCTTTGCACTATAGCATGAGGTTCTACAAAAAATGTTTTACTTTTTAAATTTTATTTTATCTTTTATTATTTTTTCACTAAGCCTCATTCCTGATAACAGCCAAAACTTACAGGAAAAAAAAATTAGCTTGAGGGGGCTGATTTAGGCAGAGGAAACTTCATCCTAAACACCTAAAGTCTGCCAAAATTATACAACTAAAAAGACATTCTTAAATTGAGAAACAAAGGACTCTCAAAGATGATCACTACCAATCCCATATTTATCTGCAGTGCCTTTCTGTATGCAACATACTCTGGACATGCCACCGTAGTACTTCTATCTGTGATGATACCTGCTGATAGAACTTGCTTATTATTTTCTTTCAAGCCCAAGGGCTCTACAAAAAGATCACAAAAATGCCTCATTTTTTGTCTATTAAAACATTGCAGAAGTCTAACCCCAAAATCCATCATGGCCAAATGCACACTTCCTCTAGAGCAGCTGCACTTCTGAAGTGACATCACTGAAATTCCTTTAATTCAAAAGGAACAAAATGGTGAAAGACTAAACAAAAGCCTCTGTTTCATCCTTTAGAGATTAAAGCAGTGAGACGTTCTTAAAGCACTAGAAAGTGCTAAAGTTATTGCTATCTGTGTAATACCATGAAAGTTGATTTTGGTTTACTTGTTTTCCCTTACTGTTTCCAGATAGAGGTCTTGAGTTGGAAATAAGAGATATAAAGCACCTGAAACCAAATTCACATCAGTAGTATAAAACAAATCAGGGAGTAGTAATAAATGTCAGAGCTGTAGAAGCAAAGGCGAGTCACTGTTTTTTTCTCATACTTAAAGTGAAATACCTAGCTGTTATCTTTGTGCCTGCAGAGCCTCCCTATTGTAGATTCAATAATACAAGAGGCTTCTTATCAGCAGCCCGGGTGACTGATTGGAGCTGTGATATGTTTAGACAATGCACTGTATTTAACTGAATTTACAGATGCCCCAACTCAGACCGGAGTAGTAAACGCCAGAGACTAATAGGAAATTAAACATGTACAATGGACTAACTCCATTTGCTCTCACACACTGTAATGTGTTTAGTTAACTTACTCATAGTCACACTTTATCTTTTTCTCCATGGATTCTCTAGGATATGTTTCAAATTGGTCAAAGATTAAATCTTCCTTTCAATTTTTTTCCCCACTATTTTATTTCTGCTTTCCCTTATTATTTGCCACTCTTTCTCTTGCGCAGATAAGCTAAACAAGATGACCCCAGGTATACTCTGCCAACCCAATTATCACGTAGTCAGGGTATAAAGCAAGGGTACAGCAGACTCCATAATACTAATATTAATATAACATGAGAGGAACAAAATCAGCTATTTATCTGAAAGAAGTGGTTTATTTAGCTCATTTGAAATTTAAATGTGATTTTTAATGTTCCCAGTAAGTAACAAGCAGCAAGTGAGGCAGAGAGTGTATGGTGAACACACACAGGTACCTAGGTCACTAAAGACGTGGTTTAAACTAACAGTTATTCAGTAGTTTCATTAATGAAAACATTATCAAATGAGTATACTCTAAATAAACCATTCAGAGAAGCAGAGGCTTTACGTAACTTCTGAATCTTCTTCCTCCTAACAGAAACAAGTGAATTGTTTTTAGATACATTCCAGCACTGATCCGTGTATCTACTTTGGTGTCCTGAAGGAAAAAAAAGATTTCACAGTGTGGCTGCATTGCACTTATTAAAACTAAAGAATTTTTACTAATACAGAAAAAGAAAAAAATATTGAAAACAAAGCATATTCTCACAGCCATAAACACCTTTGGCCATTGTATTTCCTATTTTAGCTCTAAAATAAAAATTCAGTTCAAGTTTATATAAAAAAATCTTAGGTCTGAGCCAGAAAAACAGGACATACAAAAAGATTCCAGACACACACACAAGGAGACAGAAACAGCATTTGCAGCTTTTTTCCAAGCTACTATCTGACCTCAGTATTTTTGGGGCCAAATCCTGCAGTCATGTAGCCTGGCAGATTTAGACCACTTGCAGAAGAAAGGAGCAGAATTAATACTAGGTCGGGTAAAACAGTGGAATATGCCTTATCAGCTTGCCAGAGAATCAAAGAACATTTGGAAAAAATATCACCCACTCTCCAAATATTATCTGCATAACAAAGTTAATTACTTGAATGCTTGTCTTGAAAGAATCAGTTATTAGGTCTCCAATGGAAACAACATATGAGAATGACAGATTTTTTCAACCTGATCAAATAAGGGAAATCCCAGGTTTCTAATTTAGAAAGTGTCACTACAAAAATGTATTTCTAGGCTCTGGTGGTTTTGTGTTGGTTTTTTTTATCGGATGTTATAAAAAAAGACATAAGATATTACCATTAGGCTTTGCTTAATTTTTGCCTGTCCTATTGAGATCTTTATCTATTTCCATTCCTTAGTGTATATCCATTATCCACATGAAAATTAATTAGTAAGATGGTAGTTCTCTAACAGCTTACCCCGATACAATATTTGCTAGTGTAAAGACATGCCTTTTAAAAAATGAATTCTTACTGATTTTTTCTACCAGAAACTAGCTTCCTGAATTCTCGACTTCTTCTCAGTAAACAAAGGCTAATAAAACAATCATTATCTGGTAAAGTGGGCTTCACAGAAAATTATTTTTTTAAGTAGTGGGCAGTACTACAAATGTTACTTTTCCTAATCAGGTCTGATAGGTATTTGCAGTACAAGACATGGATAAATCTTTGACCAATCTTTAATTAGTATCACTGATGAAATATTTATTCTTTTAATATGAATCTAGAAACCCAGTGAAGCCATGTTTGCATCTTTTATCAATTTAAATAATACCTCGCTTTATTGCTTTTGTCTTAAGATCAGACAGACTGAAAAATTATTTGTACCCACAATAAATTTCTGGCTGCCATGTTCTATATAGTTATGGTAAATATTTTATACTGCCATTTAGATCATGGAGATCTCCTGAATATGTAATTCACAATATTCTGTCACAGACGTGTCCAAACGTGTGTGTCCACTTCACAAACTGTTAAGAAAAGTATTAGTAAAGTTAAGGGTTTCTTTAATTCTCCAGCTATAAAACAACTGACCTTTTATACATATGACTGAACTACTTGAGTCATTGAGTCCTGTCCTCCATAAGGGTAAGCAACCATAGAAAGAAATTCCTGGTTTAAGTGGGTCCACAGAGTATCTGTTCTCTGCTCCAGCTCATCCAATGGAATAAAACAGGTTTCCCGATACTATATAACACAGTTCTAAAAGATCAAAATCTACAGCTGTAAGCATGCCACAAGTAGACGGCAGGTGGGTTTGACCTGCGTATGTCTACACGTACGTACAGAATTCAGTATATAAAATGGTGCCACAATAACTCACGACATCCACTGAACTACACCCATGCTGAAGAACACTATGTTAATGGACAACAAACCATACACCTCAAACTGTAAACAAAACACAAAAACATATAAAGAAAAACGAAGACAGAAGTGCTAACTATCATCTATGCATCATCACCATATTGCCAGCAGGGTATAATGGCCATATCCTTCTATTATCGCTTCTGCTTTCTGCAACAGAGGGGATTCCTGGAGACTGCTGTCAGAAGTGACGCTGACACAGAAGAATGGAGAGTACGAATGAATGCAAGAACACACTCTGGCAAAAGTAATACAAACATCACAAATGCAACACAAATGAGTGGACTAGTGAGAGCCTATAAATAACCAGCAATGCTCTTGGATGGTTTTCTCCCTACTCATGAGTTGTTACTGCACTTTCCACAAACCTATCGTATGTTGTATACCGTTTGTGTCTTTGCCTTCACTTTCATTACACTACTTAGTCTAAGTAGATACAAGGACATTATCAGGAGGGAGTTATCTGTGTTTGTTGTACACGCTGGAGTTTTAAGAGAGGACTGCATTGATAGCAGCATGGTGTGGTTTATATTTGTACTTATCTGACTGCAGCGTAATGGAGTTCAGAATTCCAATAGAAAAGCTAATAAAAAAATACCCAAAATAATAAGAGGGAAAAGGACTGGATGTATGAAAAGATTCAACGTAGACTGACATCAGCCTTCATAAAGCTGGAATTAAAAACTCGGGCTTGCTGGAAATATCTTTCAGGACATTATGATTTAGTACCAAGATGTTCATCCTGTAACCAGTAGCTCCATGACAGTGTTGCCAGTTACTGCAATGGGATTAGAAAACATGCCTTTTGTTAATCAGTACTCAAAAATGAAGAGCTAATTTATTAGCTCAGTTATAAATTCAGTGGAGCAATGCCCCATGCACATTAAGCATCATCATGAAGACTAACATTTGGTAGAAATCTTTTATATTTAGGGAAAATAAGCTGTTCAAACTTGCAAAATAATTTTATCTCATAAAAATTTAGTATGAAAATTAATTTTTCATCTTTTGCTAGTTTAGACTGCTTTTATTTAAATACATCTAAATAAACCTTCCTGGGACTGATTAGATGATAGTTCAATATAAGGCTCTATGACATTTATTGCTGTTTGTGTTATCATTACCTGCACACGACTGAAGATAACTGTCACCATCATTTACACTACGCAGGGTGGATGCATCTACGTGCTTCCTTACACCATCTAAAACTCCTTACAGTTACATTGTATAGCCATGCCCAGGTTTGGTCTGCAAAAGCAAGAAGTCAGAAAACATCTGACCTGATAATAGTTCATCCAACCTTAACGTCTGCTTTCTCTTATATCAGACTTTATATAGAAAATTAGGCAAATAATGCTAAACTCTGCAAATTAATACCCTTTTGCTATGTGCTATTACTAGCTTGTACACATATGATAGTCCAGATGCATTTTTGAAACTGAGAAAGATAAAATATTTTGTAATACCTGTAAGTACAGAAGTCTTCCACATGCTTTGTTAGCAACCTTTCAACACTTAAACTTTGGAACAGCACCACTGATTGCTACCGGATGATACTGACCACCTTAGCTTGTAGCAGAAGCAAGACAACTCAGAGACAAGACAAGGGTTGGCCAGTAGGGCTAGGTATAGCCTCGCCCATTCATCTTCCCTTGGTCCCAAGCTGCATGGGTCAGTCCCAGAGGTCAACTTTGGGAATCAAGTTGTGTTTTGGACCAAACCAATGCTCTCAAAGCAGACAGTGCCCAGTTGGTCCATAAGCTGAATCCGAGTTGGGAGACAGCAGCCTTGTTCTCTCTCCTGCCCTGCTCCAGGGCCACAGCAACTCCACAGCAACAATATTGTCAGCCTGACAACATTTTCATGAGGAATGCAAGCAAAAGAAGGACAAAGGCAATTTTTCACTATTTATATTCCAGCATAGGTTGAATGGAATTTTACAAGAGAAAGCATAAACGTTTCTTTACCCAAGACAGAATCCTTTGCCAAATAATAAAATCCTGCTACAAATAATGGAGATGGAAAACCTTCTCAAATGAAACGTTGCAAGATTGTTCGGTAAATAAAAAATGTTTAGTCACTCAAAAAGCGTGGATTCTTACAAGCTGTGGCTTGTGTTCTCTGCTCTCTGAGAAAGCAGGAAAACACACGGCATCTATTACTAGGAAAGGAAATTCCCAGTTTTGACATCTGACCGCAAAAAAAAATCCTCTTCCAATAGGGAAATCACAGCCGAGTCTCAGCACTAATGGAAAGGTATTCAGAGATCTCGCTGGGCAGTTCATAGCTCCAATCCCAGTCAGAAAAATAACACTACAGAGAATACATGCAACTCTTCAGGCGTGCCTGAATTTTGGGGAGGGTTTGAGAGATTTTGATTTTCATACTGGCGATTGAGAATCTGAACTGGGAGTAGAGCCCCTAGAGCTGCCATAAGAAAGGGAGAGGAGACAGGGCATTTAAAGGTTTAGGGGGTCAGTCAAAACTCCCCCAGTTGAGGGGTGAGCCTTCCACTCCTGTGTATCTTCAGATTTAGCCTGAAGCACTGGAAGACCCAGCTTGGATTGACAATGAGCTAAAGGAGATGGTTCTCATCACAAATGGATAACATCAAAATTACAAACGACATACCTCATGAGAGAGGCCAAGTGCGAAAACTAAGAAAGCACAAGCCTGGAAAAGGAAGCCATAAATGGCTGGGGGAAGGGGCTGAGAGGGGAAAGTGCAATGTAGAAAACAGGATGATTTGCTCACTAGCTACTCGGTAAGAAAACATAATAATGAGAAAGATTTTGTCCAAATGTTACCATTTTACTTTCAGTTGTATTCATACTGGTTCTTTCCATGGAAGGGCGTAAGATTTCAATTAGCACAGCCAAAAGCAGGGTTTGGCTTACCGACCATATCTGATGTACAAATAAAGTTTTGGCCTTAAACAAAACTTAAAACAATTCCAGGAAAAGGCAACATCTAAAATTTTCCACCGGAGAAGGGAGATACTTTTTTTTTTTAAAGATCCTCTCTTTTCCATTTTCATGCAATAATATGACTAAATAACATGCCCAGTATACAGCTGACAGTTCACAGAATTACCCAGTGTTACCGCCATATAATTTTTCTTATCCCCCCGCTTTGAAAACAAGGTGATTTCTTCAGTTTTAAAGATGCTTAAGTTATTTAAGGGTAGAGGTTGGCCCTTCAAACTTGAATAATTAATACATTGTGAAGCAATAACCTCCCCTATGACCATTTTTTTAAAAAAACTTAGGCTATTTCACATCACTTTATAAAAGGAGCAACTTCTCGCTTTGCTACTACAGTGAAATATCACTTACAAGCTTTTCAAGCCCATGTTGTCTATGTTGCACTAAATGTGAAAACTGTCTCCCTGATTCTGCACCATGCTTTACAAAAAAACCACACCGTTTGCAGATCAAAGGGAGACGATTTATGCTTTCATCCCAGCTGACGGACGATTAAATTAAAACAGATCAGCAGTACAGTGCATGGGCAGGTGGCTTTAGCTGCCACTGTCGGCCTCAGAGCGATTAAATTGCGGTGGAGATGGAGGGCCTTCCGCTCTCATTCCCGCACTTACAGATCAAACGGTGACAAATGAGATGTTACTGCTCTTGTAAAGCAAGGCTACAATCTGTCAAAATCCAACATAATTTGTGACCCTATGTGACATCCTCTTTCTCTTTTTTTTGACATTTGAATACAGTGATTGTACTAGAGTCAAGTCCATTTAAGTGAATATAGTCAATTCTATCTAAAGGAATATAGCCTGTTAGCTCCAACATGGTAGCTGAATATATATCTGGTTAGTACTCCAGCGACCCTTTGTGTTAAGTGCATACCATTAACAATGAATTCTGATTTTTGCAAGTTATATAATTTGATATCTTGACAGCTCAGACACTTAAAGCACCACTATTTGTTTTAAATGGCTTTATTTTATTGTTTAAATGTCAGTATCAAAATAAAGTAATGCATACAGTCTTGTCAGTTCCAGTGCAGTGGGAAGTGTTCCTGTGAGGAAAAAAAAAAAAAAGGCCTTGGGAGAGTTTGTTCTAAAAACGGACTAAAAAGTCAATTATGTCTTATACCGCATCCTCAAATGACTTGCAAAATTTTATTTACACTGGGTCTTTTGTTTAATGGGTGAGCTTCTCAAGGTGGTGAAGAAGTAAACACAAAGGGACGGTGGCATCTTTAAAGAAACTGTCACACTAATAAATAAAACTTTCAAGTAAACATAAAGAAAAAAGTAACTGCATGTGTTTAAATTTTTAAACGTTTGTACAAACTGTCAGGTATCACTCAGAAGATCAAAGGTACAAACTCTGTCCCGAACTGCAAATTACCACAGTCAATGAGGATGTGATTTGGAGAATACTTGCAAGAACTGACTAAACTCCTGCATTCTTGTTTTTCTTTTAAGGAATAAATACAGTTTACAACACAGCAATGTTGTTAGATTTTGACCGTATCTATTTCCAGTAACTTTGGGGTTAACAAGTTGTTCTTCACCACAGCCAAGAATTTACAGCATTTATCGTTCTCTTAACATTTTAAGGTGGGCAGTTTAGCTATCTACCACAAAGCAGTCAAAGATCTGATCTAGAGGCCCTTTATATTTTCTGTTGACCATTGATCTTTGGGCTGGATAACTACACCCTCCAGGGAATTAAGTTAGAAACAGCTTTATTTATGAAGAATGAAGATGCATACAAAATCTCTCAAGTGAAAAGCTTAGGGGAAAAACCGATACAGTACACTGAAAAGTATTCATACTTCAGACATATACAGCACACTCCGGTTTTATTCTTCAGTCAAAACGTAAACCAAAACTTCTTTCATCACATTTGTGTACGCTCCGTGTTCAGCATATAGTCCTTACGCTGGAAGCGGCAGTAAATTTGCTAATAAATGCAGCCAGCAGCTAAGGTGCATGCCACAAAGCTCCTGTAGATAATCTGCCATGTGCAGAAAAACCCAGCTTGTGGCTGGCCCCATATTTGGCAAATTATATACACTAATCCTTCCTTATCGTGATGACCCTCGTAGCCCGTCTAGGCTTCAAGGCCTGTCAACACCCTATTGTTACCGATTTATAAAAAGGAAGACTCAGTCCATGTGCCACACTCTGTCCTTCTAACCTTGCCTATTAAAGGCAGGGTCTCTGCAGCTGTCTGACATGGAGAGGGGGGAGCGGTCATGTATATAGTTTACGTAGGCAGCAAAATGGCACTTCACCCTAAACAGAGCACTGCAAGGCCCCAGGGTCACCAGGTCTATTATGTCAGGAGTGCATCAGAGGCATCTGCAATAGCTTATGCCTACAGCTGTGCTGGGCAATAATGCACGCTGCCGGTAAGGAAGCGCACAATATAGCATGCCAGCAGGGATGCAATATGCAGAACAAAACCTGTAAGATGTAAGACAGTGGGCTCAGAAATAAAGCTGTAACGCAACAAAGCAAGAGCAGTTTCTGCTTACTACACCACTTTCCTTGCTATTAATTATCACGGGGAACTACTTCAAATTCAGTATTAGGGTTAAGACTGCATTACCGTGACGAACAAGGTAAATGCTGGAGGTCCTTGAGCAGAAGAGGTGCTTCCCAGGCTGCAGCGAGGGGGAAGCGCAACCAAACAGCCATCAATACCCCCAACTTCTCTGCATTAGAATCTGCACTTTCTTTCAAACTGCAAGACCACTGGGCCAGGGATTGTCACATGGTGATAAATTCAGTCCACAAGGCTTGAAAGAAAACAGCAGCACATGTTTCTCTACCGTTTGTATATGCAACTGTATTAGAAATCATCTGTTGATTTGCAGCAAGATACCCTATTGTAATGACAAACCACCACAGCACAGGATTGCCAACCGGCCCATCTTTAGAGGAGATTACTGGCTTTTTATGAGTCCTATCTGCCTCCAGTTTTTGTAAAGGCTTTTCTAGTTTTATAGGCTGTCGCAAACCACAGAGCTGATCTCATTCTACTCTTCTTCCTTCCCTCATCTCTCTGCTTCTGATGTAGATTCTGTACCAGTCACAGGGGATGTAGGATAGGCTTTCACCTTTGACTGTAAGCATGAGAGGAGGGGAGAGAAAGGTGGCAGAAACATTATTAACTTTAAAATATTTCCTTTTCCTCCAAGATGAGAATAAATTGTCCCCACATGACTATGTAGGATAGAGATAAACTGTTCTCTGCACTTTAGGAATCCTCCGCCACCCCAGGGTTTTCCTTCCACCTCCCTAAATAAAATCCTGCATTGCTTCCCATGAATAACATTTTTTAATAATTTAAAATACATTCAGTTTGTTGGGGCTGGGTTTTTTTTCCCTTCACTGCTTATTACGTTTTCCAGTGACTCCTTCAGATCTGCACCCAACCCATACCTATTGTTTCATTAATGAGGCCAGCTAAGAGTCATATATTTCTATTTAGCTTCCCAGGCAACAAAATGGAAGCACGTGCGTGGGTAATGCTAACACAACCAAAGGCCTCCTAGGAATACAGCGAGAACACAGTGCCTTTGATTTATAAATAGATATCACTATTTATAATGCATAAACAAAATGTTTCATGATTTGTAACACTAAGCCCAGGCAGTTATATTGTTTAAAAAAACCCAAATGCCTACTGTCTACAGAAATAGAAACACTTACTTACGCAGGCATCATGAGGGCACGGACTGGTATTATATGAACTCCTGCCAATTATATGAGGCACTTGCTAATTACTGTCCCGTATCTTCAAGGACCAACGGGGTAGAACAGTGCCATGTGAGGCAACATGGTATCATGTAGCAGAGCTGAACCCAATCCAGGTTAGATTTAATGTTCAGAAATGATCACATACTGTATTACTCATGTCCAGCAACAACATTTTGATTACAGGAATGCTAAGCTCCTGGTCTTAACCACAGCCAGCACTTGTTGCTACTGAAAGATTAATGTTATCTCTGTATTTAAGTAACCCTCATATATGGCCAAAATTAGACTGTGAAAAATCCAACGGTCTTGGAGCGAAATTGTTTTTAGCAACAGTCTACAAATGTACTGCTTGGGCAACTGCTTGGGTCTCAACTGAATGATGCCTTTACAGCGAAGTTTAATAATGATTGTCATAAGCAGTGGCAGAATTAGTACCTCGCACATCACCACAGAAATAATTCAGGACAAGATAAAACACTTTCTTCACTTCTGCTGGGCAAGGTGAAGCCTTATTATCAAAAGCAATGTGGGGGAATGAAAGGGGTAAATTGAATTTAAGGAGATAATGTCCAATTAGAACGTAAGGGTTTGCTTTTTATGCATTTTAAATGCAAGCAATGCTATTTCTGTCAAGGTTCGTGTAACTAGTATCTTCTATTCCTACTGAAATATCAGTATTTGTCACTTATTTTATCAAGTATACTGCTAGCTTACTGCTCGCTCCTTCTAGCTGTGGAATGAAGAGATACATTTCTTTCATTTCTAGTTCTCACATTGCTGGAGCAGCCTATGCTTTCTGATGCTAAAGTCAACAAAACCAAACGAAACCAAATCAAATCAAAAAATATCACAGCTCTCTGTGAAAATGCCACTACCTATATGTCAACAAAACTGACAGAAGTTAAAATTAATCAAAAGAAAAATGTGAGAAAATTTCCCTCTCATTTACCAGGTCTAGCCACAGAAGTCTCACTATTTTAGCCAGTGTGCAATGGATTATGCATCAGGCCTAATTTATAAGTAAGTTTGCATAGTAAATCAATACTGATGGTTAATGGCCTTGATAATTCACTATTGTGATTTTAATCCTAAAATTCACATTGTTAAAATATGATGCAGAAGTTAATGTACGTATTGTACTGCACTACAAAATAATTCAAACATACAATTACTGTTGTACAAGAGACAACAGCCACCAACATTTGATGGCCAAGTCAGGGTATTAGAGTAACGATTAAAAAAAAAAAAAAAAAAAAAAAAAAAAAGATGACCTACTACTGTTCTTTTGCCTTTTAACCCATCATATAATATGTGTAGCATAGTAAAACTGAACTTGCATTTAAAAAGGGACTAAAATTGATCATTGAAATCAAGCCTTGGGGTTTTGTTTATCAGTTTACACTGACAATAACATAGATTAAGTACTTATGCTTATGAAAAATTTAACATCTTAAGAAATACTCATGGAGTTTTACTTCTGCAAAACAGCTTTCTAAGCACAGGACTCTCAACCATGCTGCACAGGGTAGCCTATTTGCCACATATATTTGATTTTTAATTCTTCTTCCGTTGCTTGCACGTAACTATGAATATGCAAATAAATATCTACCTGGAAATGTTTCTTTTGAACACTTCTCTTTTACCACTGACTGTCCCTTTGAGAGCAAGTAAGCTTTTATTTAAGACCTACTTCTTCTGTGGGGTCTATTAGTTTTGCAACGTAAAACTAAATCCCGTCTTCTAACAAGATAACCCTGAGCAGGACTTCCTACCACTGCAGAGCTAATGAAGCATATGCAACCAACCACACACATAAAATCACAAAACAATACTACAGAATTCAATGTGCGATGGCATACTTCTACAAAACATCTTTCAAATTAGACAGTTTCCATTCTATTAGGACAATCCCACCAGAACATTCAGTCTTATAATCTTTGAAAGTTTTTTATTTTCTTCTATTTAACATCGTTTCTATTTGGACTTATTGGGTTTTTTTAATACCGGTTAAAACTGTTCTTTCACAAAATTTTTAACTACTTAAAAAAATACACCTCTCCTGAGAACTGAATAGAAATGTTTAGGAAATATTTCTCTATATAATTGTACGGAAACAAGTTCACAGCCTGTACTCCTAAAAATTAAAATTGCTTCAACGTATAGCTCTGATATTTTTTTTTCTTTTTTTGTCACTGCTTGCTCATTCCTGATGCTCTATGCAAAAAGGAGAAAGAGCCACCTTCATCTTCCTATCTGGCTACTTTCAACAAAAGTTACTTCATGAGTGCTTGTACATGAAGGACACCAGACTGAACCTTTTCTGTACTCCAATGTATACGTTGCCACTAGATTAAAACATATTCCCCAGTATCGCAGAATTATGTGCTTAAGCTCCATGTCTTCCTCCGCATACTGTAGCAAATGTGTACACTTGCAAAGAGCTGAATCCGCCTTATATCATCGGTTATGACTGAATTCACAACTTTGTTCTGGAAACTGAGGACAAGACACAAATTAATATTACTGAAATTCATTTGCTCTTTCCCAAGCCTGGGTGTGACAAAGCCATCTGCAACCTACTTTATCACACAGTAGAGAATGGGTAAAACTCCACAGTTCAGCAATAAACACTTCAAACTAATAACATAAAAGTGACTAACTGGTTATTGCCCTGTTGTTCTTTAGACAAAGAATTCTCTCATCTTCCCTGAATACAGACACAAACTTTTCTTCCTCCCCAACACAGAGGTAAGAAGAGAGATGAGAGGACTTCATGCCCTTTCCACCCTCTACCCCCTTCACAAAACCAGGGGTTTACTTGGCGCCCAAGCCTGCTGCAGCGGATGATCTTGTAATTATCTTCAGCCTGGCCCCAGTAACACCCAGAAGAACTTTCCACTGATGGATATTAGCCCTTTGTGAGCATCGAAACTGCCGAACAGGGAAAGGATAAAACTGAGATTAAAATTATTTCCTTCAGATATGCTGAGCATGGACACCTTCTGTATTTCAGTAACATGAGACCAGTCCATGGGCATTCATGGGTTCTGAAAAACAGTGTTCCAGAACAGATGTCCTTGGGAACAGAGAGAAGGGAAAAGGAATATTATGAAGGAAAGAGTTCAGGCTCACATACGCATTTTTGTAACGTGAAGGGTAAGGGAAAATGCCAGTTGAATAGAAATAAGATTACTTATAGTCTAATGTGACAACCAATGTGCACCAAGATGGCACTTGTTTTTTAAAAGTACTTGGACAACTCTCCTGCTCAGCTCCTGGCTCATTTGGAGATCCTGTCCCAACATGACCTCTGAAGGTTCTCGGGGTCTGGTCAACATAGGGAACAAGAAAGAGAGAAGCACTAACTCAAGCTTGTATTACACAGACTTTCGCGGACTGTAATCCATGAGCTCACGATGATGCATTGGTTCAAACACGCTAAAGCAGAACAGCTTTACAGATTTAAGAAAAAATTGACAATTATCAGCCATACTGACTAAAACTGACATTTCAGAGAAAACGTATTCATTCTATACATATTGTACTGATTTAAATTAAATGTGTATGTGAATGCTTGGCAGAAATAAAGAAAAAAATCATCTGTTGATGGACAAACCTAATACTTGTTTTGTAAGAGGAAAGGGAGAAGGAGAAGAGGAGAGAGAAAAGACATCTTGTAATGCAAGAAGTTCAGGCTATTCTTTTCCCAAACTGCATGCATGACTACAAATGTTAACACCTACTATTTTTGTAGCAACAGCAAATCCCAAAGTATTTCACAAATCAATCATACCTTGAAAAAAAAGAGAATAAGCATGGGGAGAAATCCAGCAGACAGCTCACAGTGATGTTGTTCAGCAGTTTAGGACAGGAAGTAACAGGAATATTTCACATCTTCAAAACTAAAATTTCATATAAGAATCCTTTCCAGAGAATGAAAACACTTCAAATTGTGCTGCCATAACACACCGAAACACTGGGGGGGCAGTTAGAGCTGAGCATGGGAAGCTTATAATTGTTATGAAAGCCTATTTAAAAAAAAGAAAGAAAAAAAAAAAAGGAAAATAGATTCTCCAAATCTCCATTTTTAATCTCTGGAAGCCTATCTGTTGTAATTTGAAGAATGCTGCTTTAGATACAGAGAAATATGGAGAAGATACTATGGAACTGGACAACTTTCAAATTAATTTATCAAAGTTCCTACAAATCTTTGTTCAAAGGCGGCAAAGCAATTGACATTAAGCAAATAAAGTTCACCTGCATCTACCTGAAGCATTTTATTAAACACAAAGCTGAGGGTAAGACACTACAACCGGTTAATGCCCAAGGCTTTCACCTCTGGAGATCGGGGTTCAAAGCCTTGCTTAGACAACAAAGCAGCACATTTACTGATGTCAGCAAACCAAATCTGAGAGCCGTTTCTCTGAAATACTGACTATAACCATCCTTGTGTTTGCAAAATACCTAACTCCAGCACCAAGAGCAATCTTTCCCATACATGTTTCCATCAAACCACCACTTCGTGTTGGCGTCATCGGCCACCCCTTTTCATAGGAGACCTAGGACAGAATAAGCAGACTTTAGGTATACTGGCAGTAGAAACTGGCTAAATCGTGCTGATAGGAGCATTTTCTGCCATCTTCATCAATCTACTTGCTGATACGATTGCCACCAACATCGTATCACCCACACATCTTTTAAGGAGATACTAATGTAAGGATCATTTATATGTAAAAGGTTGTGATTTTACACCCAAAATCTCCACGTTTGTGATAATTCAGCCTATCCAGGAAATAATGAGTAATGACTTCTGGAAAATAACCACTAGACATAGATGTTTGCTGCTGGCAAAAGCAGTTTCAAAGAGTATAAAACTTCAGGGACTCTCAGCTGACCAAACACCTAAATGAAAATCCTGATTGTCTACAAATACACATGCAGTGCTTGGACTTTTCATATACTGTACAACTTTAAAGACATTATTCCTGTAGACTTGTTTACTCAGAAGACAGACTCATCCTTCTTTTCACTTCTCCCTCTTCCTTCTAAACAAAAACACATCAAATCCTAAACCCGCAGTTTGCATCTCTTTCTTTTCAGCCTGCAACCTGCAGGTTTCAGTAAAATCTGCAATTTGACTTTGCTATAGATGGGTAGAGAGGAATAACGGAATGTGACTAATTAAAAAATACAGCAAGTTATGTTAACAATAATGCTTTGTTTTCTGTAGGGATCGTGACTTCAGAATACTGCAGAAACTTCTAAAAAAACCGAAGCACTGCTATCCACATTTCACATATTCACCAATACCAAACCATAAAAGCAGAAAACCTGATCAATTTTTTACATATTTTTATAGACCATTATCTGCATGCAATGCTGAATTTTCCATGATTCTTTCATAAAAAGACTCATTTTGACAACCAGGCTGGAAGTGATAGCACAGCTAGAAATGCTCACCTTACTATTTTCCAATATCTAATGGGCTTTCAAATCCTATTATAAATGTTCAAGAAATTCAAAACAAAAGACATGAACTTCAGGATGTTTGAAGAACTTCTTTTCCCTTCTTTCATTTACCAGATTCCCAACCTTATGATTCCTTTTACTGTTTGTCTTCTACTTCAATTTTTTTTCTCCATGAAAAAAATTGCTTTGGGTTTTGGAAAGGAAAAAAAAAATCATTCTCTTTCCAAGAAAGATCTTTGTTCCCTCAAATTTTCTCATCATCTTTTCTAGAGCAGAGATTAATCCTTAATTGCTTACAGGAAAACAGAAACCACCAAAGGAGGACTGTAACGTTAATCCATGAATGACTAAAGCTGGTTGATTTGCTAGAACTGCACACTGCAAAAATGCTACTGTTGCATTTTTCTGCTGTTTCATCTGAGTCCTGCCACTCTGATACTCAATTCTGTTTCTTAAAATACCAGACTTAACTCAGTTTTTACACTTCTATTCTGCTCCATCTAGTGGATTATTGATTTTTGCAATGAATGCTTCAACAATAGTATTCTAATATACCACGCTGGGTTAGCTAATAGGGCAAGGGACCATGTTCAAATGATTATTTTTTTGGCTTTAGATGAAACAAATTAAGCCACATTCCTGGGTACCTGGATAAGACTATAGGATTCTGGCAGCATGTTCATGCTACATAAATGGGAAAATGGTGTCATTTAATTATATCACTGAAATGAGACTAAGTAAGGGACAGGCCTTGATTATAAGGGACAGGTGGCAAAATTTCTCCTGGTGCTTGCACAATTTACTAGGTCAGTCCTGGGGAAAAAGAATATTCCATGCCTGTGCTGTTTTGCTAAAACATCGATATCCTCCAGGCTTCATAGCCTAGATTTCAGTTTTCTTCCTGCATTTGGTGATAGGCAAAATTAAGTTACACACTTAATAAGCTGCTTTGTTTGCACAATATGAATAATTTTATTCAACCAATGTCCCTTCAGTACGTACACTTTTTTGGGTGGTTTTTCCTCTGTGCAGCGTTGTTTATAATACTCTCTTTAATGACTGCTATTCAGGACTTTCTGCTAACTTTTCAGAGGGATATTTAAGGTAATAAGAGTTTGATTGATGCGAGGAAAAATTAGGTCATTAGTCCACCTTCATGTGTAGCTCGTTTCAAATCAATGCTGCTTTTAATGGTAAGAATATTTGTTCTATTTTCAAAAGCAAATATAAAAACACTTTGCCAACAAAATGCCCCACATCAATGAATCAATAATACTTGTTCATACAAAGAATCATTGGAACCAATGATTCAAAGACAATGCTATTTACTTGTCTACTAGGCTAGGTATAGGATGTGTGTTCTGTGAAGCAATTTACAGCATAAGAAGAAAATATTAACTTACTCTCTCAAACCACATAAAGTTACTCTGTTATGCTTGGTTTCAACTATGAAACTAGCTGAGAAAGTATTTAAGAAAGGCCTATCACCATAAAAACTAAAAGTCAATTGAAATATTAAGCCCAGAGTTTTCCAAATAATTGCAGGATTTTAAAATACTTTAAAATTGTTTCTAGTTTTGTGGGTTTTTTTCCCTGTAACATGATAGGCAGCTGATAGTTATGACTGGATGAGATAAGGCTAACTCCAGATTGATTTGCTTTTCAGGATTTTATTGTAATAATATGCAGCTATATAGCACTTTCTATCAAAGAATCTTGAAGTGTTCCATAAATATTAATTCAATAAGCCTCACAACATGCCAGTGAGATAGCTCCGTATTATTTTATCTATTATGTTTTTGCTGGAGACATACAAAGTAGAAGCAACTTGTTCTAGAATAGAAATTGGTCTTGATTCCAATCCTCTGATGTAACCACTAGAACTACCCTCTCCATGAAAACCTGCCTGCCCCCAGATCAACGGCAGCTTTGTCACTGACTTCAACGGAGCCATGATTTTATGAAAAGACAAAAAATTCTTCCTGAATATTTTGCAGCTGAATGCTGCATTTTAGGTTCAACATCCTGCATTAGTTGATGTATCTTCAATAAGTTTCTTCCTAGAAACTGATGACTGACTTCATCAGAGAAGCAGTAAACGTTTTAAAGATTTTACATATGCATACAATTGATCTGATATATTATAATAGCTCTGGCAATATGACAATATAGTCCTCTGCTCTGTAGTGCTGTAATTCATGAGAGTCACAGTTCTGACTTTCCAAATTGGACTGCAGACTTAATTTTCAGAAGTGACTTCCATTTTTACATTCACAATTTTGCAATCACCGTAGTTGTGAGAACAGTGATATGCATTAAGGTAATTGATTGTGCTTTGAAATCAAGTAATCAAATGAGTGTCAATTAAGCCTGCAAGTGTTTGAAGCCACAGAACTACAAGTAAAATTATTTTTCCTTGCAAAGCTCTCTGCAAAATACACTAGGCAAAGCCATGTCTTCTTTCTAGATCAGCCTCACACCAAATATTTAGTGAATATATTAAAGACTGTGTGATAAATGAATTTAAGGGGGTTTACATGAGGTCGCCTTCTATTTCAATATCTTACTTTACACTTCACAGCTGAATCCAACAAAAGGGTATGTACCTCCTACATACCACAGTGCCTAGCTTCTTCCATCTGATCCACCAAGTGGAGCTGGAACCTGAACAGAGATCCAGGCTTCCTGTGCGGAGCATGGGGGAAGTTAGCCACCTCAGGGCTGAATATACATGAGCCAACATACACACATCGCTGCCACCTACATCTAGGTTATATGGCCAACTTATATGGAACTTTCAGATCTGTCCTTCTAGGCTTCCTGGAAGTGTCTTGCTCCACCCATTCAGGATTCATAGCCTCCTATTCCTGCAGGAAGGTAGGTCACTATGCCTTTTCTCCAGCAAACTTGGACTTCTTCTCTCAGAAAATGTAACATCAGTTCCTTCAGGTTTAGAGCACTTACACAGTTTTAACACCCTCTGAAGGAATGAAGAGGTATCCCAGCTCCAGGGGAAAAGCCCACTCTCTGTTACGGCAAGGCTGTTAGACAAAACAGAGGAATCCTCCTGGATGCACAAACAACATCTCTCCCTCCCCACAACCTGGGGGCCTGCCTTAAGCTGCTGAGGCATAACAGTGGGATCACCGGCATATTACAGAAGAAAGCAACTGAGGACACTGTATTTTGTACCAGTGTGAGGTATGAAGGTGTGCTCCAAGAACACCTGCCAGACTGAGCTCTCAGGGCCTCAGAAGAACATCTTTGGTTCTAGAGTTAAAGAGAAGATAACCAGTAAGCTGTTCAGACCTGTCAAAACACAGACATTTCTGTGTTTGCACAGAAGTACACCACTGTAAATGGCTACAGATATTTTAAGGTCACTACAGAAACTCCAGCGGCATGAACTCCCGCACCTGGGTACAACAGCAAATTCCACGGTTAGAAGATGAGTAGGATCTCCCAAGACTGCCACTTTGCATTAAAGCAGATAAATGCCACCTAACTCCCCACTTCACGTAACTAGAGTACCTTGACGGAATCTTAGCATCATTTCAAATTGGATTATTATTATATATATGCAAAATTTCCTGCTGATTCCCTACTTATATATGCAAAATTCCCTTAATCTCAGGTTATCATTTAACTTTCTAGATTAATATTAAAACAAAACAACAAAGATCCCAGCCACTTTTAAGTTACAAGAAAAGGAAAAAAACCTGTTCAAGATTATTTGACTACTCAACCTGAATCTGCAAATACCAACTACTGTGGATAACGTTTAATGCTTTACTAATTCCAATGAAACTACCAGGAAAATCCCACACCATAATAAGTGTTGGCAGTACTGCATCCTGAAATTGTTAACTCCTGAGGCACAAACCTGTCTATAAAACTCTTGGACATCTAAGGTGCTATAAAAATAATAATGCATTCAGCTTTATGTAATTTTCAGCTAAAAATCAGTCAATCCCTCTTTTCTCTGCCCTCCCTCCTCCACACAGTTACCACAAAAATTTTGTTCTGTTAGGGTAATATATATTTTTAAATGCAAAATTTCAACAGGAACCATTTTTTATGGTCTACTAATAAACCCTTGAAAACAGGGATTTATAATGGAAACAGTGACGGACCCTTAACTACAGTGTATGCAACTATAATAAAAAGAATTAATGTAGTCAATTTGTACTACTGTTCTCAGAACAAAAAAAACCTCTATTTCAACTGCAATCCTTTCAACAGCTGATTGGCAAGCCTGTCCATTTCTAGTCTGCAGTGTTGTCAGTTGTCTTCAACATGATAATGAGCCTGTCACCATATTCAAATAGCCCTGTGACAGCATGTTTTGTGAGCATGACGTCCACTGCAAAGGGTCTGTCAAAAAGCACCTTTCAGAAAATGAAAAGAGAATGCTTTTCTGATGATAAATCTAATTTCTTCTTAGCTAAAAGAGTGAAATTTTTCATCTGATTTTGCCAATGTTGTGTTGCATTTGTGTCTTCAGATAATCCTACGTTCAGATGCATGAAATTTTTAAGTTATCTGTAAAGACAAAGTGAGAAATAATAATCTTTCTGGAGTTCACTGGAGGCTTTGCATAAACTGCAGTACTGCTGGCTTTCCATCAAATTAAAACTGGAGGGGGGAGGGAATGGCATAGGAGGTTAGCTTGTTACCAGAAGCAAATAAGGCTCACAGTAAAGAACTCAAAAGTCTACACACTTCATTCGTTAGGCTCTTCACTCCTTCCCAAACAGCCTATTAAAAAATCTCCCTTGCCCTGTGTGGTCCTAGTTAAGTATGACCAGGTTGCATGAAATTCTCCAGCTTTCAGACCAAGGCGGGGAAAACGTAGGCACAGGCAGAGCTCTCAAGTACTGTTACGATTCAAGACTGCGGCACAGACTGAAGCACTACGTATTCCACATTCAACTGCCACCATGGTACTAATCAGCTGGGGAAATCTTCACCGAGAGAAAAATTTGAAATATTTTGGCAATACGGATTCCTTTGCATGGGTGTAAGCACCTTCCATTAATATCAACAGGAAACACGTGGGTACATTGAAACAGCACTTTCCCCCCCCCCCCCCCCCCCCCCCCCCCCCCGTTGAAAAAAGCTGGCCTTAGTTTGACTTCACCTTTTCGGATTTTTTTCGTCAGTAGCTGATTGAGGAATCCCCCTATAAAGGCAAGTGTTATAGAAAGAAATATAAAGCCCCAAACCAACAAGCAACAAAGCTTTCTCTCTTTCAGTCACTGGGTGAGAAAGGGGTGGCAACAACTGGACTTTGAACTCTCAGGCTGAATGAGACATTAACCTCAGAGCAGAAGTTCCACTTTTGGCTGTGCCTCTAACAACACGTGCCATTTTTACCAAGCAACTCTCATTCTCTTTGTCTTAGGTTAAACACTGTAAAATGGGGATACTACCGTCTGCATCAAAGGAATGCTCTAAAACTTACAACAAATATTCGCTGAAAAAACCGTTACCGAGCTCCTGACACATTCACTACAGAAAAAATCACGTTGCACAAGCACAATATTTTTCAAGGTTATTAAACGAGTTTGTTTCCTTAAATATCTGAAAACAGTGGACCTGTAGTGCTAAGATACCAAATGTGGATCTCCTCTACTAACTACTGACTAGTATTAAAAGTAAGTATTTCATTATTAGTACTACCTAGTGTTTTCAGGCGTGTAACATCAGTGACGGTCATATAAGACTACAGTCTAAAGGCTGTACCTGCAAGGATCTGGTGGAATTTCTTTTGAAGTTAGGGACAGATTACTACAGGTGTGAAGGTGCAACTTACCTTTATCGCTTCTGAAAGGATCTGCACTGCTTTTCTCTTACAACCTCCATTTTTTTCTTCTTTTTATACATATGAACAAATATAATACCCATATTTTTTCTGCCTACAATTCATGATTAAAATTATGAATGAATAAGAATTTGATTAATTCAGGTCTAGCAAGCTGAAACAGGACAATTTTACTGACAGGCAATTTTATTATTTTTTTTTCTTGTTAGTAAGAGGAGAACTTTATATACAGGAGCTGTATTTTAAATTTGGGATATGCAACATGGTATTCCACACTTGATAATCCAACTGTAATCCAATATAACTGTAACAGAACAAATTGCAAAGGTAGGATTTTTAAGTGAAGCAACTAAGCATTACGCAGCTTTAGACAGCACAAATGGACAATCAACATTAAACAAGACTGATTTTTAAATTCTTCATTGCTCAGCTGGAGGGAAGTATTACAAGGCCAAAAAACAGAGCTGTGGACAGCTGGCTTTGTGCAGTACCAGTTCTCTGCCTCAATTTTCAAGCCATTCATTTCTTGGAGGGGGCGGGGAAGAAAAAAGGGGAAAAAAGCAAAAAAAAATATATCTAAACTAGGCTATACAAATGTACAAAGCAAACTGGGGTCTCTAGGACTTTCATTGTCTCAGGGAGTCGTCACCACCCTGAACCCTCATTAAAGCTGAAGAGATGCTGGAACAACATTAAAATGAATGCAAACCATTTGCCGCAATCTTCTGCTCACACCATCTCCAAATGAAGGCAGGCATTGCATAATCCAGGCAGCTAGAGCTCCTGACAGGTGGATGATTTATGCTCATAGTCGGAAGAATCGGAGAGCCTGCAGAGGACACAGCGTGAGCAAGGTGGTGGCGAGACAGATGCTCTCAGTGGGCTTGCAGAGGCTGGCAGGCTCCAGCTAGCTCAGGTGCAACTTGAACACTTTAGTACTGAACTCATATTGCCTAGATTCCAGCACAGCAAGATACCATTTACAATATTATGTACAGTAGATATACTATCAAACCTATCTGTGTGCTATTTATCTCCCTCTATTTGAGTACACACACACCACATATATATTTTACTGTTTTTTTCTATTTGCAGTTCAACTTACTGCGTTCGTGTTCAGTTTGCATGTGCATATTCTCCATCAGAAAAGAAAGGGCAGATTAGGACAAATCCTGCATTGTTACAGCCACGCAGCATAAGTGAAACCACCAGAGCTGAACAGATGTAAGTGGGGGAAGAATTTGGCTCTAGCTTTCAGAGAACAGGGATAGATCTGGGATACTGAAAATCATTTCAGTGTTTTAAGAGTATTTGAAAGTTAGGAAAGAAAATGAAGAAAGATGAAAACAACTGCAGGTCCAAATGCATTAGAGTATTCTAGTCACCTATGTTATATGTCTGTAAAGCACAGGAAATGTCACAATCACACTGTTCTGCAGAAAATGCATAATATTAGCAAAATATAATGAAAATGACACTCATGTCATCTACTTTTTTAATCTTTCAGTGGAATAAGTTCTTCTTTATTATTCAGGGTTATCTAAAAATCTCAGCCAAAATTGCAACATCATTTCCAACCATGTATCTCAGCGTCCTACTCATAAACAGAGTATACGTAACACAAATGAGGGTTTGAACTTTCCCTCCAGTTTTGTTAAGCAAGACCGGTCTGTTTAAAAAAAAAAAAAAAAAAAAGGAAAAAAAATTACACATGCACAAACAAGACGTTATACTTGTTTGTGTCACCCAACTGTATGTTCATTCGTTCTTTAATATAAAAGGTGAAGCCAGAACTAAATTATCCTACCTTAAGCATATCAACAAGTTAAAACAATTCACCTGCCTCGTATCAGACCTGCCACATTTTCCTATCAAATCTGTCACTAATTAAGTATGTAGTTTTCAAGCACAACCAAAGAGTTAAAGCACTCACATGTGCACACTGCAGGTTATCTGGGTTGAATCTGGGATGCTAACTCTCAACTCCTTTCCACTTTAACAGATGGGGTTAAAGGTGGAACTGCAGATGAGAATTAAAGACACATACATCCCTTTAATCAGATAACACATTCAACTACTTGCAAATTCCCAAGAAGCCACTTTACAGGCATGTGTCACGGGCTACTCCATAAAGGGAGAGGGAACCATGGAGAGGAGGGAAAGACAACTTATTTCAGCTAACCAGCATTAAAAAAAGGCAGGAAATTAGAGAAAACAAATGGGAACAAAATGGGATGGATTGCTGGCGTTCAGAATGCTTTCTGATTGCAGACATCTCCCTAGAGAGGAACTCCAGCGTTTGAAGCCTTCACACTCTGCATCCAAATGCTTTTTCTAACTTCATTAAGCAGCCGTGTTTAAGAATACTTCATAACAAGTATTTTAATTAGAGATGAGCTGAAGTATCTTGCCAGCATGGGTATCTCCAGCAATACCAGGATGCCCAGGAGGAAATACAGTCATTCAGCCTGACTAATACTCACAAAATAGTGCAGGTCAGGTAACGAGAACCTCAAGAAATTAATGATTCTCTCTCCCACCTGGCCAGAAAAAAACTGCCTGGAGGATATGTGCTTGCAGCAACTGTTTTCTCATCAGCATTCTTGGGATACAACTGTGGTGCGAAGAGGAAAAAGAATAGAAAATCATGAAAATGAGAGAAGATAAAAAGGGAAGACAGAAGAATCTTATGTCATCTTAGCTAGCCTGTGGCTTTGTTCTCTGATTACTGCATTCCTTTGCATTTCACACAAGACCAAGCAACGGGGCGTGTGGCGTGCTCTGTCAGATGAAAAGCATCAGCAAAGGCAACACCTGTATACACCAGACTGAAAGGTGTTCCAACTTCTCTTTTTCTCTGGCATACAGTCAACAGATTTGTGGTTTGGGGTGATGCTCTTGAGGGCTGTTGCAAAGGAGGAGCCTATTCAGTCCCTTCATAGCAAGATCATTACATTTAAAAGTTTCCCTTCTCAGCCTGATCCTTCATCAGAGGTATAGATTAGCAGAAACTTTTCCAGTACATCTTTGAGTGAGAATTCACAAAAGAAATACATTTAAACCTGTATTTTAAAACAGCTTTCTGCTTTCTAAGGAAAACATTCATTTTCTTATTTCCATATTTAGCAGTCTAATCTGTCTTGAAAGTGGAAGCTTAAGAGCTTTCATTAAAAGTTTGACAGAGAAACCAGCGGGTGGCTTGTGAACGTAAAAATCAGTTCAGAGCAAAACCTCTTCTAACATTCAACAATCATGGGCGCATACCCTCAATCCAAATCCCAAGTATATTTATGCCATCTCTTAAGTCATCTTACCTTAACCGATTCCACAAACTATATGCAGAAATGCAGTAGCTCCGGTGACTTATATCCTTTTCTTGTATTTCAGTGGATAAACCTCGGGACTGACCACACAACGAAATCTAAGGTGCCCATTTCTTAAGCTTTCATTGAATTATAGAAAATATGAAAATGAGATAGAACTTAGGAAATGTAGACACCGGGCACCATTGTAAACCCAATCTGGCAGTTATCATGAAAAGCAACGTGTGGCTGTACAACTGTTTAACAAATGATATAAGACTGATCTGTTGTTTGATTCAGACCGGAACAAAAGACATGGCCCGTCTGGAAAGCCTTTCTTCAGTCAGCTACCCACGCTGAAAAGGAGGACTGAAAAGGAGTATTAGAAAGAGACAAAAGGTAATGGTGATGTAATAAATAATTTTGACGTGGCTGACCAAAAATGACAAGAACAGCATTGCTGTATGGACTACCTCTTGGCTAGAAAAAGGAAAGAAAAGGAGACAAAGGATGAGAATGATAGTCTTGTATTAGTTATTGATTCCTAGGGTCTGCATGTGCTCAGCATGCAGCAAGCTACCAACATTCTCTTGTTAGTCAAGCAGTTTTGCTGCAAAACATTTACAGCACACCAACAATTCTGCCACTGAGGGCACAGACTGGAGTTGTCAATTATAAAATAGTATCACATGGACTTTCTTTCAGAAAGTATTTCAATTTTTCTAAATTAACTATTTTAATAATTGTTGTAACATGGACTGCAGTAAGATCCTACGCAAGCAAGTTGTAGAGAGGGTTCATTTTTGGATCTGCTGCATTAAAACTGTAAATCAAATAGACATCTGATCTTACACCTGATGATCCTCGGAACTAAACCCAGATGCTTCAGAAGAGAAAAACAGATAAACATATTAACTTTGTTGGAACAATAAAAGACAAACAGGAAAATATTGATATTGTCTAGTAAGTGAATATATTTAACGTATCTTGTGTTTGACTTTGTCCAGAATCATTAATCTAACAGAAGACTATTGAGGCTTAAAATAAAGCTATGTTTTTCATTTATAAAGATTAATAGCTATATTAAGTCACTGTTATAAGGAAAACAGACTCCACCCCCCACTTTAGTTTCCCTTTTCTGTCACATAAATACCCAAAGAAAATAAAAAGTAGAAAAAAAAAGAAAAAAGAAAAGGCTGGTTAGATGAGTTCTATTACTAGAACAGCTAGTAAGCATGGCAAAGTTTGACATAATGACAATTCACTGCTGAAGATGACATTTATTTCAGTTTTCAGACTGTTGGCTTTCAACCACAAAAGCCACATTACAAACTGCAAATGAAATAATATTCCAGCTTCACATAGTGACTCAGTGAGTAGAAGTGACAAAGACTGGTAAAAACACCGCCAGCTTAAAAAAGGACAATGACTGACCAGAAGGAAGGCTGTGATTCAGTTACATCACCATCCCAATAAATCATCCTGATTCAAACCTTTTTTTTTTTTGTAGGACAGCAGAGATTTAGAAGTGTGAAATATTTGAGGGATAGTACCATATGAGGTCAGAAGTAACAACTGCTGATAGTAATTTCAGTGCTCCTCGACATGTCCATTGCTTTGGCTGGGTAAGAGGACAAGAGAGTTCTCAAACTTCAGGCTTTTGGTGCCAATCCACCCCCAAGCACCAAAGCTGCCTGTACATCCACCACATGGGTTCTATTTAGCAGCACCTACACAATTTCAGCACTTCATGCCAAATAATCCTACCGTAATACATCCTGTTGTTTCTACTAAGGTTTTACACAGTGAAAGTCTTATTAAGGAGATATGAGTGCCACCCAAGTAAGGGCTAAGTAAAATACAAAAAGGGCTTGGCTCCAAAGCGGCATTTCAGAGCTATGCATACGCATCACTGCCAAATGCTAAACCTATTCCACTCAAATAGGGGATGTGCAAAATTCTGCACAGCAGAAACAAAGAATACAAATAATACTAATGACACTCTATAAAATAACCTCTATTTAATACAGGTCAGGACCCAAGTATAAGAATTCAAGCATTATGCAATAAATGGCAGTGCCATGTTGATGTATGTGTTTATGGGTGGCTGACACCAAGAACGAAAGGCTGCTGTTTGTCTGGGAGCCCACAGGAAAAGACACCGTGTCATACACAGTCCTACATCCTTCAAGGTTTGTCTCTGCCTTCCCTTATCACTTACATCGCTGTCACTGTACATTCAGTGCAAATGTTCACAGGGGCCAAATCCTCTGAGTATCTTTTAAAAATGGAATTATGATTTCTGGAAAATTAAAAAAAATACTGCTTCCTTATTTTAGGATCAAAAGGAGAAATTTGACAAATGAGGTTGTTCAGTTAACCACAGGTTGTACTAATATTTTCTCATCATATGGTGATTAATTTTTAACGGTGTTCCAATTTAAGTAGAGTTTTGAACCTGTGGAACCTACTCTTCCTAATTCTGAGGAAGTAACAGGTAAAGTATGTGCACTAAGAAAAATACCACAGATTTTCATTTCATTCAAAATCTTTCAAACTCACTATTTTTAATAACAAAACTACAAAGTAACTATAGGCTGAATTCATTCTTCATTGATGCTTGCCTAAAACTGCAAACAACTGCAGTCACTGAGATTCTTGCCAGTGGTGACTGTGGGAGCAGAACTAAGCCTACCATCTAATCTCAAGGAAAGTGCAGATGATAACACCAGCAAAGAGCTCTGACCCTGAATCTGCAGATGCTAACGTCAAAAAAAGTACACTCGCAAATCTGTGGAAAGCCAAGAAATCTAAATAGTTCTTACATACAGACACATAAATGATCCAGATTTCTCTACATTCACTTTGTACTGCCTTTCTTATCGAAGTGGTTTATTTGTATAAAAAGACAACTGCAAAACAAAAATGTATCTAAAAAGAGAGAAAATTTGTTTGAAGACTGAGTTCAGTGAATTGCTGGGACTTTCCTGTTTCATTCCCAATGAGATTATGGGCACCAAAAATGCTCAGAAGCAGAACATAAACCAGACTGGCACAACACTGCAACACAAGCACAGCGAGAGCCTCTCAGGAGGCTGACAGCTGGTCTGAGCTGTAGGCACTTCCATGATTTCTAAACCCAGGAAGAATATCCACATCACCAATATTTGCTTTTTCTTCAGCATTTTTGTAATGGATGAATAGAAATGCTAGTTGCTTGAGCTCACTATAAACACTAACCTGCAGTCGAATAGTTTGTCCTTCCTCATCAGTTACAGAGAGTGGATAGTCATGAGCTGTGTTTTAGGGCAGACAAATTGGGCTGTCAGTTCTAATGTGGGAACTGGGCTATCAGGCCACATTTTGGTTAGGAGGAAAGAGGTCTACTTAGGAACACCAACACCACTTAGAGATTAGTTTCTATTGTTTCCAAGGAGATTTAACAGGTCCCAGTATATATTAAACCAAGCACAGGTTGAATGAAAGAAAGAAAAGGAAAGTAAGGGGGAAGAGGGAAAGAAAAGAAGGGAAGGGAGGAAGAAAAGGGGAGAAGGGGAGAAGAAAAGGGGGAAAGGGATTGAACGGGAAAAGGGGGAGGGGTAGAAAAGGGGGGAAGAAAGGAGGAAAGGGGGGGAAGGAGGGAAAAGAAGGGGAAAAAGAACACTTTCAAAAAATATCTGCACTAGTAAGCAAACTCCTTCATAATACATTGAAACACAGAGAAGGGTCGATACTCAGAAGAGACTTCAACAGAAGACGCACCGTGCTATCTCTTGATGTTATGACACAGAAGCTTTGTTTAATATCCTGCATTAATGAAGGAGCTCCTTAAGTGTAATATCACAATAGAGAGCATAAGAAATATCACTGAGGTCAACGCCGCTCTATTAACTGTCATCCTGTACAGAAATATTTTCTCTGAATACCATTAATGCTTTCTCCTTCCCTTTGTTCTAATTTCTGAAGGCAGCAGAAACTAAAACTTCCTCCACAATAATTTCTGCTTTCTTCTTGGCAGACTAACGGTATTAGACTTGCAAGAGAAATTTACCTTGCCAACGTCTTATGCACAGGTCTTTTCGTAAGAGGAAACCTATTAAGCAGGTTTTTTTGGCTAGCCTAAAACACAGGTGGTTACACATCCTTAGTTAATAAAGAAGATTGCTTAGTTTTATTTATTATTTTGAGAGTGAATCCATTAATCTGCCCCTGTGCATATCACCCACCTCTTTATGTAAGAAGAAACTCAAGCTGCCTGTTCTCCTTGCTGTAGTGGATTCATTTGCATAGACTGTCAAACCCAGAAAAGATCAATAAAATAATTTAATCTGATCTGCTGCTTAACACAAGCCAAAGATGTTCATACGGTAACCTCTGCATAATAAACTCACTAATTTATACTTTAAAATACACACATCTTTAAAATACAGACATCTTTAAAAAAAAAGTATCCTTATATTTGAATGAATGAAATCTCTCAAAGCGTGAAGCAGAAATACTTTAGAAAAAAGCAATTCTAGCATTTAAAAAAAAGTTTAACTAATTTGTAATAATCTGGTTCATTGCAGTACTGTGACCATCTGAAATGTTCAAGCATCTTAAAAACTGTCAATAACTGCTTTTATTCAGATCAGGGCTCAAGAAAAACTTAAAATACAGAATTTCCTTGCACACAAGGCAGATTCTGACTACTGCCTTAACACCACCCTAGGGATGATGAAGCCACTTTGAGGGACTGCATGAATCCTTTTTCAAAAACCCAAGCAAACAAACAAATGAGAAGTGTTAAGAGCTACTCAGTGAGGAGTGCGAATACAACACGCTAACTGTGAGGGAAGAGTTACACTGAAGTCAGCATTGCCAGATGATGAGCTTGGAGAGTTGCTATTCATTTTTAGAACCTGAATGACGGCTAATATACTATCAACAGAAAAGATTCACAGACACAAAAAGGTATATTACCGATTTCCCCATAGCATAGATTGCTAAACCCGCCAAATGAACAGCAATCTAATGTAGCTCCACCAGCTTCCATTAATACTAGGTGAGGATCTGGCCTCCCACTTTTAATAGCTGGACTAATTAAGCTGGAATTCTGTCACTGTCTATTCTAACTGGGTACAAAGTGAACGATAATCATTTGTAAAGCCACATATTCCACTATTTCCACACAAAGGAAAATACAACATACATACATGAAGCAACCCAGATTTTCTGCCATTTCATTATAATTTGCTTTTCAAATAAATTTGATTCCCTATATATCACCCACTTATGAGCTACACTTTCTGAAACAACAAGCAATGCAGATCAGCCACTGCAAACAACCCATAAAAAATTCTGAAAATGTCCAGATACCAGATATGAGAGATACATAGGAGATGTTTTGGTGTCAACAGTCCTGTAAGAAGTACGAAGTCCTGTAAGAAGTTTCAGAACTGAGAGCGCCAAGACAGGATACAGTATTTCAGATGGTCTGAAAGCTGCGTTAGTGCCACTCAACAGGTTCCCCTCTGAACCATAATTTTTAACCTTGCTACAATATAGGGACAGAAAAAATTGAGGCTATGACTTTGCCTCCATGGAGAAAACTGAAACATATGGAATAACCTCTTGAAAAAACAAACTCTGCACCTGAAACAAGAAGGAATTTTATTTTGGAATAATTACTCCAGTGGAATTATTTCACATGGACAGCTATTCTGAGCAAGATCTGTAGTATACTAGGAATAATACCTTCTATCATAGCCACATGGTACTATACTTAGTCCCACAGACAGTATTAAAAGGCACACAGTACTAATGGAGGATTAAAAGCAGAATTCAACCAGACTGACTAGCAATAGAAAAAAATAAGAAACAGACATCTACCCATGATTTCCCGTATCAACTTTGGCAGTTTTACATCCAATTTTCCTTCTTAGAAAAGAAAAAAACAAAACAAAACCCTTTTCTCACTCTAACTAGCTTTATAAAAAGGAAAATAGCTAAAACACCCAATCTTACACGTGAATGCAGATTTAATTCTACCACCTGAAGCAAACTAATCACCAGCTTCCAAGGAGTCTGAAAGGCCAAACTTTAAAGACTGGTTATAAACAAAACCAACTAGAAAATATCTTAAACGTGTTCTTTTTCAAAAAGGGCAAATTGTTGCCTGTCCACACCCCCATACCCCCTTTTAGCACTTGCAATATTATTTAAAGAAATCACTAGGGATACATTTGACAAGTTTTTCCGTAAACTACACTAGAATCTTTATGTTGTTTCATCTGTTCTTGTAAATCTGAAAGAATCCACCAAAACATAAGCACAGTCAAAGAAACTATATTTCAGGAGAACCAATTGTGATCCTTGAAAATCTGGTTTTTCATAACACCAAGACACAAAATTAAAAACAGAAAAATGCAACGTTTCTTCCTTGAGTAAAGTGTACGCTGCTGTACTGCTAATAACCATTATGCAGGAAAGCAAATGAAAAGACGATACCTATTTGTTGTGTGCTTAAAAGCTCATCGGTGTCTGCTGAAAGCTTCAGTATAAAGCGTAACACATACTCAAAAATACCCATATACCTAGACTTGTTTTCAAGTAACAGTCCATGGGTGGCCTTATACCAAAATGAACTGTTCCTCTGAATCAGTCTGCAGAAACTTTCTTGTGCTACTCAACAGGAGATGCAGACAGGACCCAGCACTTCAATCCCACCCCAGCTCAGCCCAGTATGACATTGCTTCACCCTTCCTTCTCTAGCTTCTGGCCTGTGACTTGTTAAGAACCTTGATCTAGGTGTTGCTGGCTATGCCTCACTGACATGCTTGAGAATATGTACAGAAATTCCCCGTTCAACCTGTATTGTGTGTGACCAGAAACCCAACTGACCCCAAGACACAACTCCAAAACCCTAACACTAGGTCTCTCTCAGAAACACTGGATGCTAGATGAAAAGCACCATTATCTTCCCACAATAAATGATTTAACATCTAGCTGTCGTAAGAGAAGCCACTCTATATATTTTCTGTAAGTGGGTTTCGGACCTTGCCCCAAAAGCTAAAATAAAACTCAGGATCTTCTTCCAGGCACTGTGATTTCTATCATGAATTTTATATGACAATTCACAAAATGACAATGTAATAAAGTCCTTCCAAACGGGAAGGAAAGCAAAATGCCTGATCAATGTTTCACTTAGGATTACTTTTAACAACTGTTTGTTAAGGAAAATTTCTAGAAGAAAACTCCCCACTAACAGGATAAGATTTCTGGAGAAGATGCACACTGGCAGATGTGCAGAAGTTCTTGTAAGGAATATGATGCTTCTCTCAAAGCTGTTTAAACTTGATTTTATTTCAGGTCTGCAGCTAAATTTTTTTTGTAAATAGATTTAGGCTGTCAATTTCCAGGCATGCTGTGCCATCAGCATGTAGAGACTGCTGTGACAAACGTGGAGGCTGCAGCAGCAAATTTTATTACAAACTGGTAATTGAATTGAACAGGTTTACATTTGAATAGATTTACTGCAGCATGATCTCTGACATGCTGCATGGGACTGAAACCCTTGTCTGTACATAAAGAAACATTTAAGATACAGAGGCAATTATTTCAGCTCCGTGTAAGTCCATGCTAATCAATAAATTTACATCACTTTACTACACCTGCAAGAAGTAAAGCACATCATCATTCTTCACTCAGTGCATAAAGGATGTGGTCAAAGACAAAAACTCATCTCCAGACTTTCCCATAGGTAAAAACAACACCTGCCTCCAAAACCACCTTCCAAGAACAACAAAAGAAAAAAGTATCTCTAATCCAAGTACAACCGTAAAAGTGTACTATGAATCAGTATGGTTTCAAAAATAAATGTGGCCACTAAAGTCGGAAAGAAAACAAAGCGCCCTTGTAAATTCTTTTAGGTTGTCCTATAAGGTGGCAGATAAGCAATACCTGAAAAGAACATAAGCTAACTCTTCCTTAAATGAAAAGACTCGGTAATTAAAAATACATAGAAATCTTACTGTGTTTTGACAGAAAAACTCACACAGTAAGAGTGGAAAAACTATGGTGTGCCCAGCAGCGGGCCTAGCAAAGGAACCTTCTTTACAAAGGAGTTAGCTATTTTGTCATTGTAGAACATTCAGAAAAAGGTATGTACTTTTAGGGTAAACAATTTATGAATTCCTGATCAAAAAAAACCAACAAACTGTGGGATTGATTTGCATCCATGGATAATAATTTGTGCAAAAAATCTGATTCACAACGTGCATCTGATTTGCCCAACTAAATTATCTGTTAGCAAAACTGTACGCAGAAACATAGTAAAGCCGCACACAATTTTGGTAACAGATAATTACTCATTTGTAGAAGAGTCACTTCATTTCCTCATGCAGTCCCAGAAGCTGCACACGGACAAGATTTTTAAATACATATGTTAATGCATGTGCAATGGTGCCCTCAAAATTTAAAAGGAAGGTCTAATTAACCTGTATGTACTCTTGGTAGCACTGTTTTGTTTCCAATCAAGTTGCTCAACATAACTGTAAATTAGGTTACTAGTGATACAGGGTCTTAACTTACTAAAAAAAGATGTTAAGCAGCACAGCCCCTTTCAAAAGGTGCCATACTCACACATTTATTGCTTTCTACAGTTTATCTAAGCATCACAATTTAACCTTTAAGTTAACTGCTCCTAGTGGTCAGTTATATGAGGATTTTGGCAAATAAAAGAACTGTCCCACCATCACTGGAAGGGAGGGTCAAATCCTGCCGTTCTTACTGAGGCAAAATCCCCATTGAATCTGACAGGAGTTTTGCTCAAGTAAGACTAAGGACAGCAGGATTTGGCTCACAGGATCATAGCATCTGCCAAAGCAGTTGCACAGAACTGGGTTTATTCTTAGTAAGTATAATCCAATAAGAATATGTCTGTAGGTGCGTGATAGGCCTAATTTGTCCATCATCTCTCCACTGGTCTGTATTGTTCTTGGATTTTACTGATAGCTGTATATCAAACCTGTTCTAAATTACCATCAAACGATCTGCAAAAATCGGCCATCTATTAGAGCTGACTTTTTAAGCATTGACAAAGAAAAATTGCATGGGACTATTTTAAACTGGTTGCTTAACACCAAGCACTCTCCAGTGAAGACAATATTTAGAAAACATTACGTTGATTCCATTTTGAAAGGTTATCTAGCTCAGAAGTCCATGACATCTTCTGTTATTCTTTCTTGGTGGTAATAGTGCACTACAACAATAATGTATACAATACATGCACATAAAAGTATATTTTTGCATATACATTAACAGCAACAGAAGTGCATAGCACGTGACCAAGGTTTAAGAAACTGTTCTTTCTGTAACATTGATGAATCAAGTTCCAGGCAAGATAGTACTGTTTCTTGGAAACGTTTTCTTCTATTTACAAGTTATTCAAGATCTTCAAAATGTAACTGATTAATTGAAACACTCAACATATACTTACACTGAGGGGCAGAGGTTCTCACATGCTTTTTAGAAAAAAAGGGAAAAAAGAAAAGAAAAAAAAAAAAAAAAGAGGGGTGGATACTACTCTTCTGTATGCCATTATTTGCTCCAGTGTTGCTACAGTAACTTCAGTAGACACACTCAATATTTATACTTGCTTAATTGAGAAGTAACCCTTTCGTTTGTCCTGATGAAATGCCAACAGAGTAAAAATAGGGGAAAAGAAGGCACAGCGTGTGTTTCTGCCAGAAACAGTGGATAAGGACTGGAGGAAAGAAATCTTTGAGAATTCATGGTGTTAAAGCATTTAAGGAAAATGAGAGGATATACTCTGATGATTCTTCTATTAGTTACCTGCTGAAGGAGAACAAATGCTGGGGTACATCTTGCTATACTACATGCAGTTTGAAATATTCCAGAGAAGATGAACTCTATGTACATACACCGTGATTCCATAGCTTAGAAACAGATGGTCAGGAAGAGCAAGTATACATGAAAACTGCCTTTACAGTAACTGGTTAGAACACTCACCTATCTGTCTTCTTTACCAGTTGCCCTACAACTGTTGCACATGTTCGCAGAGAGATACATATTGACTTGACCAGTCTTACCTTCTTTCAGCATGCCAACTTTTAGACACTTCATGAAGCGGCAGGCTTGGCAGGACTTGCGTCTGCGCTTTGTGATTTCACATTCATTCGTTGCTGGGCAGCTGTATTCTATGTTACCTGTAACAGAAATTATAGGAAAAGAGAGGTATTCAGAATCGCTGACTAATCAACACAATGGATATACAAAGTACTCATACAATTGCTGTTGTGTTTAATTTTGGAATATAACAAGAGTAAACTGTGCTATAGAAAGGAAACACCTTTCAAGTAAAAGCAAAAAGCCAAGTTAGAGGATGAACTTTTTTTTTTTTTACTTTTTTTTTTTTTTAATCTAGACAGCTGTATGGGGGAAGAAAAAACCCAACCCCAAACCTCCACAATGTGAGTCTGTGTCTGGCTCCATACATGGTCCCTAGCAAAATCCTTCACATAGGTTATTCTTGCTGGTAGGATGAGGAAATTCTGTCATTGACTACACCAAGCAAGCCACATGCTCAGGCTCCTTGCCAGAACACTCTTCATTTCTTTTTTTTCCACCAATTTAATCAGTCTTTGTCTACAATACAAAAAAAAGACTGTTGTGCTTTATTGCACAATCAACTGTAACAGGTACTATGAGAGAGCTTTGCCCTTCCCCTTCCACAACAGCAGGCACAGTGTATCAGGCAGGGCTCACCAGCATTGTTACCACCACACCTAACACATTCTACAGCTGCCAGGTCAGATCCCTCAGCCAGGACATCTCTCCTCCTCTCTACAGAGTTCTTGTACCAAGAAGCATCAGAAATAGGATCATTCCTACCAAATTGTCAGAATAACAACATGGGGTAGATGTTTGCCTCTGCCTCTCCCAGCTTTCCTTAATGCTTAGAACAAGCTAGACCCTTAAATGTGAGCCCTCCTGGGCAAAGCAGTACCTCCATTTTTTTTGTTACTGCTTAGTTCATATTACTTACCCTAAAAAACATGGGGGGGGGGGAGCCTAAAAAAAAGCCTGAAACTGAATGGGTAAAATACATATGAGTAACTTCCTTTACACTTCTTAAAAATCACATCTTTGGGTATTCAAGTCCAAATGGGAGAACATCTGTTCTCTTTTGCCCTAGTACCACTGCATTTTCCATAAAACAGCTTAGCTCAGCTTATTCAGCTGCCCAGCCATGCATCCTATTGCCCATGACTACATTCAGTATGACAGACTTTGCAGCAGTCAGAAGTTTCACCAGGAAACTGACTTTTAAATAAAGTATCTTCCCCATCAGCCTGTCACATCTTGCTTTAAAGGTATTTCTTTATTTTCTAACCCTTTCCCCCTGTGATTAAGTGCATTAGTATCTTAATGAAAATGCATTCTGTTTATTGCCCTCTTGGGAAGCAAGAGGTCATCACACCAAATGCATAAATTGTCATCAGAGGCAGTCCGAGCATAATTGCAATTTTGCTGCTCCATGTTTGCTGCACTCAGGGTCCATCAAAGTCCCCTGAAACATGCGCAGGTTCTAATAATTAGCATAGAGTCTGCCTGGGACCACAGCATTGATGAAATATTTCAGAGTTAATCACACTTTGTAAACACTGATTTATATTGACTACCTTTCTCCAGACTGATGTGTCCTCATTAAATATCACATTAGTGGATTGCAGGATTGCACAAAGACCAAATGCTCAGCAACTGCTAATTCAACAGGAAATTATACTTAAACCACTTATACCTATTGAAAATTGGTTAAGTATTTATGATAAAGGAGGTCTGCATGGTACAATGTATATACTAACAATATAACCAGCATACTCTGCATGCCCTTTTCAGGCCTGTGCAGGCTTTCTTCCTCCTGAACACTGCTGCATCACTGACTTAGCAATGCCGGTGGGTAAAACAGATTTTGCTGTGTCTGAACGCTACTGGCTCTTGTTAACAAAACTCAAAACTTCAGTTTAGTCCTCTTCCCCTTTCTTAGCTCCTGAGAAAAAAGCTATTTAAGAAACTGAAGGATACAGCAGGCAGGAAATTCAGCGCAACAGCTCCTGCAAAACTTCTTTCCAATACACATTAGCCGAGTTAGGAGATAACGCTTCTGTAAGGATACATAGGAAAGGGTGGTAAAGGCAAGCTTTAAAAAAAGATTCATATTATCCTCTCACACTCTAACAAGGCATTTTTAGTGAGGTACAACCACTACACAGGGAGACCTTCAAAGCTTTCCACAAACTGTATTTCATTAACTTCATCATATTGTAGTCATAAATATATTGCCAACCCTATTAAAAAAAAAAAAAAAAAAGAAGAAAAGAAAAGAAACAGGGAATCAAAAATACTTTGCAGAACAAAGACATCTTTACGCAAGGTCAGAAATGATCTTGATCAAAATCAAGATTGAGATTACAACACAGAACTTCAAGCAGCAAAGCTCTGGTCCAAGGCAAGTGAAGCACTCCCACTGCAGCCAGAGCCCTTGTGCACAGATGACAACAGTTCAGATGCCAACGCCAAAGCTAGTATTCAAAATCAGAAAAATATAAGCAAGATTGCTTATTTCCCTAAATAGAGACTTCTAATCCATACCCTGACCTTTCAAGTTTGTGCAAAATCCTGTGAAACATGGCCAGGGTCTGTGGCCTGCAACACATTATGCACCGACAACCTAACATTTTTCCTGCAAATTCTTGCCACCTGAAAAGCTCTAGAATGAGCTGTTATTCTAGTCACTTAGTTTCCAGTTCTTTATCTTAGAAGGGGAATCTTCTCCTATCTATTTAGAGTACTTTAATGAATTATACTCTACAACTGATATTAAATCTTAATTTTTGATGTTAGTAAATAAACTTGGAAGATGGCAGCAAGAGTTCCTCCAATGAACTCAGCAGAATTACAGCAACTGGATTTATTGTTGCAGCAAAGAGCCACACCTTACCAATGGCCATAGATGGTTCCCCTAAAATGTTTCAGCTTTCTAGAATATGGCTAGACTGCAGTAAGGGTTCAAGAAAACTAGTATTTTGTCACCACTCCATACATGAATGCAGTACTTTATCAAATATTCTTATGGATAGACTTCATTTCTGACAGCGAGCTTTCCTTAAAAAAAAACAAAAACAAAAAAACCAACCAAAAAATAAAATAAAAAAACCACCACAACCTCATGAATTTTGCAATGGACACTCAAAATGCATTTTACCTAGCACTCAAAAGTATTAGTGGATATATTTTTACTAAAGATCTACATCTACTGTATACTGCAGGTCATAAGAGTTCTCACAATTTCTTATTTATTTCTAGAGTGCTCACAATTTCTTATTTATTTCTAGAGTTCTCACAATTTCTTATTTATTTCTATACACTAAAAAAATAAATAAAGAAATTATTTTAAGAAGTGTTTGGGAATCTGTACAATTTCATAGGTGCACTACATCCATTCAGGATGCTCAGATCCACATTTGATTTCAACGAGGAAGATTCAGGAGGCCCGACCTTTAGTTGTCTACTACATGATGCTAGTGGCTGAAAGTGAGCAGCTAGTAAGAGTATGTAAGTTGAGTTTGCCCAGTCCTGTCAACAGCTGGAGAGGTGGCTGTGTTACACAGTGAACAAAATCAGCATGGCAGCTCTGAGTCTTTAAACTGGACTGACAAGAGCGATCGAGCAATTCATAATATCTCCTGGCTGGTTTACAGAAAGGACTGGGCTCTGATTACTTATTTCAGAGTCTTTTGTACAATTAGTTTGCAGGCAATATAATTTTCTCACTTACTCCTTAATAGAATTGTGCAGCTAGCTGGCTGATAGAGTAACAGCGTATATGTAAAACTCCTGCCTGAAGTGCCAGGGAATAATTTGTATATTCCTTTCAGCAGTGTAATGGACTTTTACAGTTTGGCAGTTAAAGGGCTGAGTAATGTAAACTAGTATGACGTTTGAAAATAAAAATATATGTCAAATCTTCACTCCCCAAACACACTGCCAGGTGTTATAATAATACAACAGGATTTATGCCAGCCTGAGTCCCTTTTTTCTCCTCACGCACTGAGGAATGTTCATTTAAAAACATTCCTTTTTTCTACTAATTTGTTAAATTTTATGATCTCGGTCAAAAAAATGAGAAAATACTACGAACACATGGTGCCTATCAAGTGCAACTGACTCACTAAAAATATGATGCCCTTTGATCATGAGAGAGCAGGTGAACTGCTAAAACTTACACTGCGCAACCGGCTCTGGGGTTTTAGATGCTTCAGACTGTCAGATCTTTACAGCTCCAGGTTAAACGGGCCAAGATATTAATTTTTCCATCTCACAGATGAGGTTTGAAGGTTACCTGTATGAGATATGGAGTCACTGTACAATTGTAATGGTACAGGGACTTACTCGATGGCTTTACAAGCTAGACAATCAACTGGACTCAGCCAAGATGCTTGAGACCATTTTGGCCATTTCTCGCACAGAATTGACAGTAACACTCAAGGTAACAGAAGAGCAGTGAAAACAATGACAAAGAAGAGGCCACTGAGATGACTGGACCTTACGCCTTGACATCTGATCCCAAACGAAGGTGCTGTCATCAACAGTTACAAGTTTAGAACCTCACAGATATCAAGGGGGCGAAGCTGGCTCTAGAAAGTGGCTCCAGCCTGTGGGACAGGCTGAAATAGGGATCTCTCTTCCAGAAATACAAGAATAGAAGCTGCAAATAGCAATTGTCCGCAGAAGCTTTATTTCCCTTTTCCCACTGTGACGTTAGATATTCTGACACTAAGATGTAAAAGGATTGCTATGAGCTACTGGAATATGCTCAGGACATCTTTGGAGAAGTAAAAGACATGAGGAGGACTGAGACACAGGGTGAAAATGTGCTTGGGAAGAGCAGCCATGAACCACTCACAGAAGCAGAAGGAATGCTGAAGACACCAGTGTTGAAACTTCTACTGTGTGAGAATGTAGATCCAGAAGTGGGGGGAAGGTAAAAAAGGCAAAAAAATAGAGAGGAATTAATTATTCCTTCAATGTAGTAATTTTATGCTACTATCAGCTCATGGAACTGTATTTCAGTATCTCTTTATTTATATTCAATAATGCCCCATTTTTCTCCCAAACTTTCTCTTTCAGCTTCTGTAACCTAATACCTTTTTTTCAAAAGCTTGTATTTAAAAATCAAGTGTTCTCATTATTCTTAATAGAGGCCTCTGCATCACTGGATTTAAGCCTTTCTGCAGTAAGGTTGACCCCAGGCACCACCTTCATGCTCTGTCTTCCTGGGTGACAGACCCAAAGGAATACACCTGCTTCTCTGTGGACTGGCACGCATGAAAACTCTGGAAAATGAAAAGTAGCCAGGATTACAGCCATAGATCGTCTGGGAATTAATAAAACGCAAGTCTTAGAAAGAGACAGAGGAATCTAAGCCAACACAGAGAGCGAATTACAGTACATCAGGTCACACCTTGATATGTAATCCAACCAGAACAGAAACAAGCAGCTCCTGAGAAACCGAGGAGAAATAGGTGCTATCGGAAATAAAAAGCAACAACAGGCTAACTTAGGAAAAGAAGAATAAAGAAAAAGTCCCAGATGGGCTTGTATTTGATGTTTATAGAACTTAGCAAAGCTAAACTGAGAAAAGTAAAAATATTTTCTCTGAGGTTAAAAATTTCAGTTCCTGCAGACTCTGCTCCCTACTTTGCAGTCAGAACTCAACTGAATTTGAGTAAATATTTTCACAAGTAAAAGTACTCTTATCAATAAGGTTTCAGAAATGGGGTCAGGTTGGAATGAGGTTGGACTTGAACCTAGCTGAATCCAGTTTGGGCTGACAAATCCTTAGATGGATTCACCTGATACTGTAGATAGCTCTATGAATTATAGACCTATGAATTCTGCTACTTGTCATCTGGAGCTGATTAAGCCTGAAGTTGACTGTATTCACAATTTTTCACCCAGATGACTTCAGAAACAATATTGCGCACACAGAGTTACAGAATGTTTTAAAATGTGCTTCTTAAATGCCTCAAATATTTTTTTAAGATTACAGGACTCCATATGAAGGATTATGCTTACGTGTCTGTTGCTTGTGTTGCCTTTTCTGTCACAATAAGAAACTAATGAGAAACGGCTGGTTTTTAAATTACTCTACAGTGTAAGATGGTGTTTGACAGAGGGAAACAGCCAGCTTAAAAGTGGATTTTAAAGGAAACCACTATGTTGAGTCACCTAAAAGAAGCCGGTTTACTATGTTACTGAATTGTAATATGCTTATAACTTCTAAAATGCATTTCCTAATTTCTTTTTCTTTTACTCCTAGAAAACAACATGAATGCAGAATTGAAACAAAAATGTAAAGGTGATGCTGGTTGCTCTGACTGCACGACATTTTTGCACCAGCCTCTAACTTTAGGTAGATGGGTTTCCAGCATCATAAAAACCACTATAATTTTCAGTATAAGGCTGATATTAGGGGGTGTTGAATGACACCTGTTAGGGCCCAGCTACCTTTGATTCCCACTGGAGTCAACTTCTTTGTCTTCAACAGAAATGAAGGGCATTTAGGTCATCGTAACAGAGAATCAGTGCTTTGAAGACACAAATAGAACTGAACCCCTGCTGCCTGGCAGTCACCAAAGAGCTATCCAAGTCAGAAAGACCAAACCATCTACATTTTATCCTTACTGGTATTTATCTGGGTCTGGTTTGATACATCCTACCAAGATAGCACGGAAAATTGTCATTGTTTGTTTATGGGTACACAGAACATTTCAGTCTGTAAAGCCACAAACCAAATTACTTTCACAGCAGAGAAAAAAAAAATCATTTAAAAAGTTATAGAAAGATTAAAATAAATCACTGGCTAGCTGAGACTTCATGTGTCTCTAGTTTCAAACTACACAGAGCTTCGTAAGTGGGCTGGAAGCTTTCAGTTTATAGGAAATAGAGACCCAGACCCAATTATAATGGCATTGCTACATACGCACTGTTCCAGTACTACCTGTAAACCACATCTCTTTCTGAGTGATTCTGATGAGTTCGAAATAGCTATGCACAAATCGGGATGCTCATTCTTATTCTCTAATAATCTAAATGCAGCATATAATTAACAAGGCTGTAAGGAAAGCAGTGGTAGTAAAAAGGATAGAACCACCTGTATACCTTTAAACTTCTCTCTGGTTCTCAGATTTCAGTGTATTTATATTTTATTGCCTCATCTTGTTTGGCTGCCATAGTTACACAATGACATTATGACAGAATAAAAGACGTGTTGGAAGGAATGAAAAAATACTCAGTCACTAGTTTAATTGGCCCAAAGGTACAGAGAAATCGGGGAAAAGGGAAGATATCTATCATTGCTTGCTTAAAATATTCTTTGAAAGGAATGCTGATGCACAGACTTTCACTTATATAAGGAAGGTGAATGATTTAATCAGGTAATGATGGATTCAGGTGACATTTAGTGTTAGGCTCACTGGAGGGCTGCCATCTTTGCGCCAGAGCCAAGGTCCACAGACTACTGCACCAAGACGCAAGCCTCCACACTATCTTTCCATAAAAACGATAATCTTAGCTACCAGTAAGGATGCTGAAAAGCCATAAAATCTTACTTAATTTGCTTTCACTTCCTCCACAAAAATGATGTACCGTATTATAGGAGTCAGCTTTGAGAGATGCAAATTAACCTTTGGAAGCCACTTCTGTCATGTGCAACTTCAAATCAAACTTTATGTTGCCCATTTTAAATGTCACCTTTCTGAATTTACATAGATAGTTCTAACTTGCCTAATTTAAACGTCCTGATTTTTTTTATTTATTTATTTATTTATTTACTTATTTACTGTAAAGCATTTGTACATTTACAGGTCAAATTAGCTCAGTAATGGGTAACCACTCTAGAGAGGGCTGAAGAACCTGAACACTAAAGGGATTAAAAACAACTCTGGGTAACCAAAAAAGGCGAACAAAGTACAAAGCACTGCCATCTATCTCCTAATTTAGGCAGGCTTTGAAGACCATAGGAACTACATTACTGCAGAACTGTAGAGCTGAAGGCTCTTAGATGATCAGCATAAAATGAGATAGCAGACTTGGTCTAGTTCACATAATGACCAAAAAGACAACAGAATTCCCAAGATGGAATATTTCTTGTTGTGTTAGGAGACATGGATAAGCAACAAATCTCAGGGATAAAGCTCTTAAATGAGAGCGAAAGTATGATTGCAGGGCTCCTTACTACCAATTGCTTTACTCACCCTGTGTATAAACAGAAGATTGCCTCAATACTGCTCATCCAACAGTTTTTCCTTAAAAACTAAACATATAAACAAAAAACCCAAAGCCTAGGAACTACAAGGAATATTAAATGCAAAATGTTTTAGCTTTTGTGGGGAAAATTCAAACACTGTCCAAGGAAATAATAAGTAAGGTAACACATTTGCAACAAGCCTTACCAGGAAGGCAACATATCAATACCTACACATTTCACACTGCCTTTTCATGCTACTCTAAGGAGTGCAAGGACAACAGTCCTCAAGATTTGGAGGGAGGAAGTTGTCTAGATGCAGGCCATTATTTTACAGAGATGAAGGCTAAAATAAAACAAAATAGTAAACTATCTTTGAATCTGTAAGTCCTATCATCCTTCTACTGAAAGCAAGAATATAACTTCAATCCCCTTGCAGAAACATTTAAGTTACAGGCACTGAGTAATTACATGTTATTAATGAAAAATGTGTACTCACTAGTCTTTACGATAACTGAGCAAATAAAAATTATGAGAAAAGTATTTACACTAAATATTCACTACAAAATACCTGGTAAGTACGAGGTCTCTGTGCTGAACATGAGACTTTGCATGCAGCTGACAACTGCAAAGTCTATTTTTTCTCCTTTTTCTTTTAATGAAAGCTCAGAGTTTTCAAAATAATACAGTGCACAGCAAAAACTGTGGAGAGACCCTAAAATCAATGGACCTGTAACTATTTTTAGACATTGCTATTTTCTACTATCCCTGATGTTAAGCCAATTTTGGGAAGATTTGGCTGTGTGTGTTTCTGTGAGACATTCACAATCAGCCACCACGTAAACTATCCCAGAAGCAAACTAAGAGCTGCAGCTGAATGAGTCCTAGGCTGAGCAGAGAGAACATCCAGTTCTCCCATCCCTTATATGTCACAAAAGGGGCAGAATATCATTAGATTCTATTGTGACCTAAGATTATGCTGATTTTATATATTGAACAGGGTTTTTTTGGTGGGTTTCAGTTTTTTAGAAGTAATTTCTTGTTTCTATTTTTTTTAATATTGTTGATTTTTATCATAATCTATGCGTATGTTGCCACACTCCCAAATGTATTTATGTGCTATGTTAAAACTATATATTCAAAAAAGCAAAATCACTCCTCCTTGTAATTCAAGACAGGGTCCATTTCATTTCTTTACTTTTAAGAAAATTAGCAGGGATTGCAAGAGGCAGGAAGAAGAGAAGAATCAGTCAGCCAGGAACGGACTGTTTTAGACTACATTGCTGTCATCTGAAAGGGATTGATGATCTCCATTACTCTTAAAAACAGGTGTATACATTAGAGCAACACCTGCCTCACGGAAGTGGCTACTAGGTATCCTGTGATATTCACTCCTGTCTTATACAAGATGCTGGTGTACAGATACCGTGCTGGCTTTCTGAACAGCTGCCTCTGGCTTTCACCTACTGAGATTTCAAAAGACTCCTTTGAAATGGCAAGAATGGAAAGACTCCCATTGACTTAGCCGAAAGGACACCAGGCCTGACACGAACACAAGATGTGCTTCATAATCTAACTTTATCAGCTCAGCCTTGCTCTTACTGAAGTCAGGGCAGTTTTGCCCATGATTTCAACAAGAGTAGCACTTCGGTTTTACAAGTCTGAGCTAATTTATTAACTGATGAATGACAAACACAAAAAGTTTTGAAAGTCAAATGTTCTTTTTCACTGAATCTATAAATTAAGTACCCATCACAATTAAATTACTAGCGTTTAAAATAAGCAGTTCTTTGAGCCAAGATATATTATCCTTACATATGCACAGTTACAGTATTTGACTCTTTATAAACAGTCTGGTTTACTACTCTGTATTTATAAATTTCTTGGGGGTTTCATGTTTGCAGTTATGTAGTAATCAACTTATTTTAAAAGCAAGCAGAGAAACGATGTGATATGAACCAGGAAGTGAAATGGTACAGGGAAGAATGACCTCTAGGAAACACTGGGACCAAATTCAATCATTTAGAGCAAAAAATCCTCCAAGGAATTATCCTTCATGCAAGCCTAAAGGCAGAATTTGCCCATTCAGAACATGAGCAGTACCTTTTTCTTATATATTTCTTGTCACCTACCACAATCCATGGTTCGATTCACCAAAGTACATTGTTTCCATTATTCTGGATGGTATCTGAAAACTCCTAGTAGGTGTGTCAGTTCAGTCAGCACCATCACTGAAGATGCTACCATGACATTATGATGGTAACATACTTGCTATTCTTAGTTTCTTCATTGTCGCTTTTCCATTGGATGGTTGGGTTTGCCTTACTGGCTTTTTTTTCCTTTTTTTTTTCTTTTTCTTTTTTTTTTTTTTTTTTTGTCTTCACCTCTTCACTGCACTGTCACCTGCTAATGCAGCTAGCGCTCTAACCATACTGAGACATTTTGCACAGCTGCCAGTTCTAACTTGAGCTGTGTAGCCAAGCCCAGGTTGCTAATCTGGAGAATGACGTCCCTGTCTTGTGCTTCCATGCCCAGAAACTTGCTGTCAGTGGTGTGGTGTAAAATTGCAGTCTACCTATTACTGCCAGGAGTCAACACTTGAATCAGTTGTTTCTGTGGCATTTTTCAATGCTCAAAATACAACTAAAATACTCTTGCATCATTTCAGTTCTGTAGGACAGCTATTACATAGCAAGTAAATACTATTTATAAAAAGAGACTTGCCAGCTGAAGTTGGTGCTTGAACCTTAGCAATCACAAAATACAAGCTGCTTCAGTGGAAAACCTTTTTGAGCTTTTCTGAAAATGTTCTTGAAAGTGAAGTGAAATCACCTACCTCTTTTTTTTTTTTTTTTTACTTTTTCCAAAACAAAGACTTGAAATGTACATACTGTTTCTGCATATGAGCTCATTTTACATAGGAACCCAGGCCACTAGGAACCTCCACAGGAATGTTTGTTTACTGGTTGGAAACATTGTATCAGTCAGCTCCATTAGAACAAACGAAGTACAATGTTTCTTTTTAGTGGCTACATGGCCATAATAAAATGGGAACTTCCTGCAGGGAGAAGGACCACATCATCCCCCAGTAATAGCATGCGTAAGAGCAGAATAAAACGGCCATTGCCTCAGCAATGGAGAAATTAAAACATTCATTATTTTTCTTATTAAGTTTACATTAAATATGGAAGAATGATATTTCAGAGATCTTGAAGAAATGTTTCAAATTTGGGGTTACATGAAATTACAACCTGAAACTAACTTTATATTCCTTATCATCACTCATTTTTAAAAAGAAAAGTATACCATCAGATTGCCTGGTCTTTCCTGACAATTTCAGGTGCTCAACATCTATGAAAATCAAGCAGGTTTATTGAGGAGCTTAAATTTGGACTTAGCAACCCAATTTTAGTCTCTGAAGTTTGAATTTAATTTAATGTGACACTATATTCCTGTACAGGCCAAGCTTGGCCTCGTGTTCTTTAAATAAAGCACCTTCAATTTTATGTGAAAGGATGATATCTAAATCAAAGTAGAAGGTTATTTTGTCTCCACTGGTTCTGAAGCTAGAACAAGTGGTCATGCAAATTACTCCATTCATTCTAATTTATGCCAAAATATGTGGCATATTTGTAACAGGTATCAAGAGTAGATTAGTACAAAGTACTGGGCAGAGACCAAAAGCTGCCAACTTACTGTCCTTACAATGTGGTCTTACAGAGATATTTGTTGAACCTGTGTTCAGGAACAATTAGGGCCACTGTGTATTGTATGGGTGAAAGACCAGTTATTAATACACTGATATGCACAAAGCACGTCATCATTGCATTTTGTTCCAATTTTAAATGCACTGGTGCTTTAGCAAAAATAAACTGGATTTCTGCCACAATTTAAGTATGGCAGTGGTGTAACTAGGAGCAAAAACCCAAGCACAATCCCTGTGTGCCAGCCACAAAGTGTGTTCAAGAGGCATCCACGACAGCCTTCAGAAAATAGTTTTCTTCACAACAATCATTTAAGGGAACCCATGAGAAACTCATACACTGTAGACAAATCTGAACGTGCACCGGATGGCTCTAGTATTTTTCTGTTTTTCATAATCAAAATAAATGTAGCAGTGGGCTTAACAGAACAGACAGATCTCCTCAAAGAAGCCCAAAGGGGTTTTTCCATGAGTAATGTGTGTAGGACCAAACACAGCGACAAATGAAAAGGTACAGTCAAGGACCATACTATTTCACTTTGAGGAAAAGGAATAAAAGAAATTCAAAGAACAACCAACCTTGAATTGTCCTCTTGAAGAAAGCCTTGCAGGCCTCACAGGAAGCCACTCCATAGTGGTACCCCGATGCAATGTCACCGCACACCAAACACAGTCTTTTGGGCATCGAGTTCAGCATATATTCACACTTGGTCTGTGAATCTTCAGCGATGGTACTGGAGCAGTCATCATACCGTTTCCTGACCGGCCCATTGCCCCCAAGCCCTGTGGCCGAAGGGTAGAGGGGAGGTGAGTCCAGCCCGTTCTGATGTCCATTCATGGTGGAACTGTAGCTCCCGCTGGCGTCTGAGGAGCCACCGGGGCTGTGGTGGTTGATGCTGTCCGTCAGAGAGGCAGGGCTCGACGGTTCCGTCTTGATGTACGACGAACAGCTAGAATCAATGTGTCGATCTTTGCTTGACATTCTGCAGAGAAGCCTGTAGTGGAGAGAGAGAAAGAAGAATCTGTGTATTAAAGGCAGTGCTCTTTAAGGCTGCTCTGGAAGGGTTAGGGACTGCACATCATTCATTCATTAGTCAATACCTCTTGTTCTACATGAAGGTAATCAGCATAAGGGCATGACAGAGCTTTGTCAAAGCTCCAGACAGGCAGTAAACAAAAACTTTAAAGAGACCAAATCCGTCTGTTGTCCCCTCCACCTGCCCTCTAGGCTATGTGTCAACTTCACATCAATTCTAAATTCTGAACTTGTCATCTAGCCAGTCAAAAAACTTTAAAAATCTTCTTAGATGACTTGGCTATCAAATGCCTTCCTTTTTCACTAGTACTTCCTTTCTGTAAATTCTGTCGCCATCAGGAACAAATATTTCCAAGTTTGATCACATAAATGTTCTGCTCTGTAATTAATATTTGTCAAGTCACTTGGCAGAAACATGTATCCATCCACTATTGATCTGATCCCAGAACTGAAGAGCAAGTCTCCCACAGTCTTTTTTTTCCCTTTATTAATATTGCTTTATTATAGATACAGCTATTTAGTAACAGAGTAGCACATCAGCTGGGAACCCTAACAAATAATTAAGTCTGGACTCCGTTTTCACAAAAATCTAAGTGAATTGATTCATCAGCTCTGTCTGCAATTACTTTCTAGCCATCATCCTCAGACTAACCAGTAATAACTACGCCACTATCCCATACATCTGCAGCTCTATAGGATCTGACATTTCATGCGTTCCATTCTTGGATTTAAAAATACTTATTTATTAGAGGAAATCTTAGATAGAAGTTCTGTCTTTCAGAACGTGAGATTCTGTCTTACTTCTCAGTGCTTATGTTTTGAGAATTAAGCATCTGAAATAAAACCACGTAACATCTGATCTGACAAATCAGTATTTTCTATCAGGGAAAAAATGAGTCTTCTTTGTCTATTCCATTCCCAAGTTTTTTTTATGATTTTAATATGTATTTTAGGGAGAACAAGGGAAAAAATAATAATTAGAAAGCTCCAAATCAGATACTATCTTCATTTTCTACAGCTGTGATTATGAGACCACAGTAGCAAATGGCCTACCCAGCATTTTCCTGACAGTACTCTCAGAAGCTGCCAAAGCACAGATGACAGTTACGAGCGTTTCTCTAGAAACATTATCAGCCAAAAAGCAACTATCCCAAAAGGCCACCCACCTGAAACTATAGATTCAGGCTTTCAAAGCAAACCCATGACTCCAGACAATATGACTGACTCAAATTTCTGAAGTAATTTTTTAAATCTTTCTTGTCTTCGCTTCTTCATCTTTTCATGTTAAAAAAAACCTAAATAAATAAAATCAATTTCCATCTCAAGATCTGGAATCAAATTCACCAATGGAAAACAGACATAAAGCCAGACAGTTGCCTTCCTTTCTAGTGAGAGTAACCGAGATCAGAACCTGACCCCCTTCAATAAAAATAACTTCTTAGGATGATATTTACCCTAAAATCAGTGCTCATGGATCTTATTTAAGACCTCTCAATTGTTGTGATTTTTACTGTAAAATTCTACTGCAAACAAACAATACGTGAATTTTGGAAATCAGCTAGATTGATGTGCAGAAACGTTACCCTCCACACTTAAAATCAGTACTTCTTTGGGGAGGTGGAAGGAGCAAGATATCTGGTGTCAGCAAATAAGCCAAGGAAATGGGAAGGTTAAAGCCGTGAAAATATCTTATTACATGGACCACCTGCTTGTGTTGTCCTTTCCTCAAGAACTGGAGGGGGGGAAATCCCCTTGCCAGCCTGCAGTAGTGTGTGCCTTTTCTTCTGCATCTGCTGCCTTGTAGCCGTCACTGTTAATGAGTGCTGTAATTAATAGATAGCTCTCTCTTGTCTCTCTACTTGCACTCTGGGCTAAGCACTTTTCTCAAGTCAACGTTTGAAAGAAAGCGGGTCGGCACTGACTTACAGCAGCTCTGCGAATTCCTTTTAATTTAGAGCACTTACACCACCACTCCACTTATTACCTTATAATTACTGGACCGCTCTCACATACATTACGATCTTAGACTAGAGTTAGAAGTTATTAGGGTACTAAAACATGGTGTCGCTCTGTCTCTCTCCTCTTTCTTTGACACTGAATTTTATACAGCTATGATTAAAAGTATCAAATTAACTTACACATTCTACCAACTTATTCTTTATGTTAATTTTCTATATACTAACACTAAGGTCCTTTTATTGACTAAACAGGTACTTGGGCTTCTTTTCACCTTCCTTCTGCTAAGACTCCGTAGATAAAATCTCAAAGTACAGCAACAGGAGTCACTGCCTACAGTCTGTCATAACCAGCTTGATGGCATGTTCTCGTCTAAGACTCCCACAGCTTATTTTTTTTCTTCTCTAATTTGCGCCATAATGAGCTCGAATGTCACCCCTTCCCAGAAAAAACATTTGCAATTAATTAGTCGTCCAAATGCATGTAGTTTTAGTCAGTGCAGAAGTGGCTATCTCCCACTCCAAGCAGTCAGAACCAAAACATAATCACAGTTCCACGAGCATTAAAATCTGATCACCAGCGTTACTTAGGCTAAAGCCAGTCCGCTGATGCTTCTGAAGTAGCAGACTCAGGTACTAACCAAGACAGAGCTGCTTTCAGCTACAGCTTAAACAGTACAGACCGGATTGGTCCCCACTGGCAAAGCAGAAATGCAGTTAAAACATTAACCATACCAAGGAAAAGCAAAAACAACAGTGCCTGACTCAGAGAACAAAAACTTTCTCAATCCCCCAAAGGCAAACCAGCGACAAGGCTGGGTACCAGCTGTGGGTGGGCAACAGACACCTACTGCTTTCACTCCTTTCTTTACTGTACCGCATCTGAACGAAAGTAATTCAAGAGCCATCTTATACGGATGGCAGGTGTGACCACCATCAAATTATCATGCTGAACATTTGGAATAATGCCTAAGCTAGATCTCTGTAAAATCCCTCCCTCAGTTCCCTCCTAATTACTACTTAGCTCGTTACACTGAAGAATTCCTAGACACCACTGCATTATAGTCTAAAACTACAGTTGGAGCTTAATTCTCTCTTCCTCTCTGTGTCTGAAATTCTACAGCTCTATTATTCAAGCCTGAAATATTCACAACTATCTATAAATTCAATTGTCAGCCAGTGGGTTTTATTCTAGACCTCACTTCAATCTAAAATTAGAGGCACTAAAATTCACATTAACTCTAAGAGGAATGTAGTGAATAAGACTTTATTTCAAAAGAACACCTTTTTGTCAGAAAGAGCTATTTTCAAGATGATGGCTTTATCTGCATTCAAAGAGAATAAGCCCAATTCCACATTGTGCTGTTAATGCAAAAATTTTAGGTCACATTGGATTAATAAAAATCTAAATTTAGTTAAGGTTTATGAATAGAAATAACATGTGTCATATAAAAACGTACAGTATTTATTTTAAAGCGTTGGTGGGGTTGTGGGTTTTTTGGTGGTTTGTTGTGGGGTTTTTTACTAGACTTTAAGTCAAATAAATGGCATCTCTATTTGTGGTGGGCTGCTCTCACGTAAGTTTTCTAACAACGGGTCGCTCTCAGGTAAACTTCCCTTTCAGTAACTTTAGGGAAAGTAACTCGCTAGCTCTAGAAGCATTTCCATGCCCACATACAAGAGAAACTACATAGGGTGCTGCAAGCCTCAAATAACATGCAACATATAGCATGACTCCTCACATCTCTACTAAATTTACTTTGTAACTTCCTCATTTAAATAAGACCTGAAGTCAGTCACTGCTGGCAGGAAAGTGTAACGACAGAGCACTTCAATATGCAACTCCTGCTTTAAAATGGTCTTAAACAATAATGAATAAATTGTAATGCTATGTGCTTGTAAAAGTTGAATATATTAAGAATTTATTAATGCAATCACATTTATATTTCCATCTGCCTGCCACATTACTAATGATATTGACAGTGCTGACACTGGCTAGATCAGTATCAATATACAAGTGGAGTACAAAAATTAACTGCATCTGATTACAGTATATCGCCTTAAAAAAGAAAGCCTTGCCATTTGAGCCACTGGGAACTCTTCATATTCCATCCATACATCCAACTGGCTCAGAAGGTGACTTTTCCCTCGTTTCCCTTATTACCAATACCTAAAGGAGGTCAAAACAACACACCACTACTTCAAAATCCACGAACACACCTCATGTTCACTTTTCAAGTAGGAAAAGCTCTGCTTACAGCATCATTCGCTATTTCATAGTTGCACTGGTGGTTTCAGTGACAGTAATAATTAGTCATAATAATTAGAGTAAGCATCTTTATTATAGACTAACACTTTTATTTGCACATGAAGTTTTTCTTTTCCCGAAGAGAGAATTACACTATTTCCATAAATGTCAGAATAGGCTGTTAGCAGTTGACATTTTTTAATGACAGCTACTACGTAGGAGCATCAGCAAGGCAAGTGTTATTATGCACACCTAGGTATTTTTTACGCTAACAGTGCAATCCATCTGATTTTCCTCCGATACATTCCTCTAACTCACATGGATGTCAACCAAAAAGGTCGTAACTTGTTGTCCTCATATTTTAACTACGAAAACCAACGTGTCAAAGTCAGTCATGGTCTAGGTGACACACTAAGTCTATAGCTGAGCCAGGAATGGAAGCCAGCTCCTTGCTTTGACCATAAAGGCCACATTTCTTCTCAAATACCATGCTTACTTCTGGTATCATTTCACAGGTCCACAGCTAAAGCAGTAGACGGAAAACAGTGCAGCATGTTCCAGTGATTTCCCACACTCTGCTTCTCTGAATGCAAGAGGGAGAAAAACTGTTTCTGTGGAAAGAAATGAAAATGTTGCTTCTCCCACCCACGCCCACGACAACACCTCAACACTTTCACCAGGTCCTGTTAAAGAGCTGAGTAACAATTTCAGGGGAGCTGCTTTACATGGAGCATTTTTTTCTGCTTCAGCTAATTGCACTCAAGTAAAGTGGCAAAATGTGAATCACTTAGTAGGAAAATGGGCACCAGCTGCTATTGTCAGAGAATGGAGATGCCGAAGAAAAGGAAAGTGACTGAATGAAGTGTCATGTCAGAAATCAATGGTGCAACGTGTGATTTGAGAAAACATGACTGCTTTACAGAGACAGGGTGTCATTATGGCATCACAGTAATACGATGCTTTGACAACTGCTGGGTCTAACATATCATCATTGCATTAAGGTGCACTGGCTTAGTTGGGGGAAGGAAAAGAAAGGATTTCTGCTTTTAATAAGAAATATCGTAAGGCCTGCTTGGTTAACCTAGTGGATGAGAACATTAATTGCAAAGTATTCTGAATCTTGTCCCATGCACACACAAACAAAACTGTTATTAAGCATTAGGTCTTTATTAGTGAACACACGTGCACAATCATGTAAAGAATACCCTGTGCAAAACAGAATGGCTGCGGTGGGGAGGCTTGGGTTTGTTTGGGTTTTTTTCTTGGATGTGGGGAACTTAAATAAATTTTGAATGTTTCATTGTTTTTTTGTAATTTCTTCTTTCTTTTCTGTTTTCTTGACACTTTCACCATTTCACCTTGATAAGGGAAAGCAAAGCAAGCCAATGACTTCTTCTAGAGCAGCTGTCATAGCCACCAGCAGCCAGAACAGAAGAAGCAAGGCTTGAAGCCATCATGTTGTTACCAGCAGTGGCCTGAGTTAGCTGACGATTGCTGACAGAGGATCCAGCTTCCCGAACAGTTATTGCTGCCCTGTGTGCGATCTACCCAGCTCTGCTAAAGCACTTCCTACGTACAAGACAGTGGAAGCCTACACTACTGTGTGGTCGTTTTTAGTGTAACAAAAAAAAACATTATCTGAGGCCCTTCACATTTGCACTTAATCTGTTAGGCTGCACTTCATCTGTTTTCCTTGCTGCCTTCAAAAAAGCAAAATTTTACCGTGGCTGACTTGCAGCTACTGCAGACCCTCCAAAATGAGGGTGAATTATTTTAACCACCCACCACCACCACCACACATAAATGAATTCATTATTGCTTCCCTTTCTATTTCAAGTTGATTCCCTGTGCTTCCTGGTTGATAAACTTTGTTAACAAGAAGGAAATGATCCTGAGATACCCCAACGTGTTGCAAATTATCACTGTTGACAGCTTCTGCATTTAAGGATTACATGTGATGCAACAATGCATACTAGTGTCATTTATCTTTAGCTCATTTCCTTGGACCTATTTCAACTGACGATGAGCATCTCTTGTTTATAGCTCTAAATACTGTAAGTGAGCAACTGGCAAATCAATAAAACTGTTAAATGCATAATAATACAGTGTAATTACTTACATGATATTTTGCATAATTAACTGTCTGAGGTGTTCCTTGATATAATGGATACTCAGAGTATGGAATAACCGATAAGCCTATAAAACACACCCTGTTTATATGAACAGAAATTATGTTTAAAACTCTCATTCTAATAATCCAAATCGGGCTTTGGCACTATATGACAGAAAGCCTTCATCTCCTGCCAAGTCTAAATCAATTCTCATAGCATTACTTCATAACTAACGTGATATTTCACTGATGATGACTATTACCCTGATTACTTGGAAGTAATGTAGCAATAGCAAAAATACACTTAAACAAACTACTGCTATTTAATCAATATTATTGAGACAAACTAAGTGTTTTAATAAGTCTGCATAGATGCACTAATGCTGGTTTAATTAAATGTATCCTTAGACATGCACAAGCTCTGTAGCATACAGATCCTATGGTTTGACAGACTATAACATTACTCTTCTGAATTTAAAAGCTGAAGCACTTACAGCCAACAGCATTTAAATCTTTTCAAACTGCAAAATAATTACTCCTTACATCGGGTCCTCTTTTGGGAACAAAAAGTAAATAGGGAAGAATACTCAAAAGACTTTGCACCTTTGAGCCAAGACACCAGACATCTGAAGAGGTGCCAGCCCTCAGTGACACAGTTGTCCAATGCATCTAATGTATGTCACCACAACATGCTTACAAAAACAAACAAACAAACAAAAAACAACTGAAAGGCAAAAAATGAAGCTGATCTAAAAATCACAAACCTGGCTTTTAGTTTTGCACGTGTGCATGCAACAAATATCCCATCAGCTGTATTATGCCATCACCACAGGAAGTTTCCAGCAGAAAAGACCTGCCTATGTCCACAGATTTCATGTATTTTAAGTAGAAATAGATACTTTTTTGGTATGCCATGATGAACAAAAAAAAAAGGGGCGGGGGGGGAGCAAATACTGAAGAGAACACAAGAAGTAGATGTCACTTTAAATAAAAATCGTTCTGGAATGCCTGAAAGTTATAGAAAGAAGGAATATATTGATTTTGTATTTTGTGTATATTTTATGGTTCTGATACAACTTAAAACTTCAGTAAATACTTCATACACCTACTTAATTTTTAGGTTTCTCTTTTTCTCCTGTGTTTCTAACATTTTTACAGTTTGAAGTTGCAATCGTCTCATTAGAATACCTTAAACTTACCTTCTCTTGTTTACTAACTTTTAGCCTAATGTTAAGTATTTTTTGTTGCTACAGTATGCAACATGCCTCGAACAAGCTCTGCAGCAAGAGAAGAGTGGAAGGCGGCACAAACTCCCACTAAGAGATTTCCCATGCCCAAACAGTTTCAGCCAAAAGGCTGTGATGTGGCTACTAGAATGATGGTGAAGCCTCCTCATATGAAAATCAGCATATTGATCAGGAAGAGTAAGATTTTGTTACTCTATTTTCAAACGGCAGACTAATACTAATTCATGTCATATGTTGGAGGAAAGCAAAAACTCTGATTAAGAAGTTAGGTGTTTTTCTGTGATGGAACATCATTTCACTTGTGGTTGTACTCTAGTGGTATCAGGTGGAGTCCACCTGGTATCTCTAGCCCCCAGAGGACACGGGGAGGTGTCAAGGAATCATCTAATTATTAATTGTGAGGGTCCTTTTTATTAAGAGAAATCAACTGAAAGAGCAGAAGAAAATGAAATGCTACATTGAGCTACTTCAAGGGAGAAAAATATAAAACTACAAAAATAAGTCAAGATTTATTCAAGAACATAACAGGCTTTCTAAAGAGGGATTATTTTGAAATGATTACAGCATCAAAAGCAGTTACTTGCACCAGTCAGAAAGCCAGTACTACAGATCAGAGAGAGGTAGCTGTCAGTCATCACTTTCCAAAAGGAAAAAGAAGACAAAAAAATGCCTTCAGTCTCAGGAAGGAGTCAAAGTTTGCATCACCAGATTTTTCACAATTTCTAGCAGCAATTTCCTTCCATCGCTGAAAGGCAGAGTGTAGGTGTGTGCACACCATGTACCTGTCTCCCCACCCAGCTCCCTCACTGATTTTCTGCAACTTTATAACCGAAGAATTATAATTTGTCAGCCAAGCTCTGTTAAATCGGAGAAGCGATTAGAAAGAACATACCAGAAACAGTATCCGAGAGTGAGCGTCTTAAAAGACTCAGGACTAAAACTTACAAAGCAAATGATCCTTCTCCCACCCCCTCACTCAGCTGGCTCCCAAGTATGTCCCATCCTCCTCCCAGCCGCACGCCACTGATTTTAAATCCCCCCTACACATACACGTGCGCACGCACAAGCAACTAAAAAGCTACTTTTGTGAGTTGGAAAATGACGTTTTCCTGCAATCAGTGTTTAAGTGAATGTTTGTCCCAGTGTGTTACACCATGCTGTCAGCTAGCAGCAGGGAGTCGTTGAGTTGTTACTACATTTGATTTGACTGCCAGTAGGAAGCTTTATTTCTACCAACTGTTAGTTGCCAGCTCAAAGGATCTTCTCTTACTTCGAGAGGTTTTTGGGTTTTTTTAGTTCTAGTCTATTATTTTTCTCTTTCACTCTGAGGACTTTTAGTGTACAGCAGAAGCATCTCCACATCTCCATGCATCACAGCACTCTCGTCATTTATACTTGCTGCCTTAAACACAAAAATGTAATTGTATTAAGGCAACTTTAAGTCAATCCTGACACGCATCAGAAAAGTGATTCTTGTATCTGGATACCTGAATGAGAGGTGCAAAGATGAATATTTGCATAAGCAAACTGAAGCAGGGGCATTCTACTCTGATCTTTTCCAAAAAATGTGGGATTAGACTGGAGGAATAGGTAGGGAAACATAACCTGGGTGGATCTTCCTTCCAAGGAGAGCATTTGCTACCCAGACCTTTATATGCTTCCCTGACAGAGGTTTTAGTAGGACTTTTTGTTTGCTTGTTTATTATTCATGTATATCCCAAAAGGTTTCTCCTCTGTCAAACAAGATCCTATAACTTTAACAGTTGTTTACAATGCTTCCTCTTCCTACACAATAATGATGATTTTGATAATTAGGATCTAATTATAATGGATCTGACAACAACTTCCAACAACGAAAAGCATCTTTAGAAAAACGAAAGCATATGCGTGAATAGTGCAGGGAGGTGGGGTGGGGGAGAGAAATACATTCCTATGAGACAGCCTGAGAACTCAGGCTGAATGGAAAAGTAATTAACACTAAAGAGCTAAAACTGTAATTAAAGAAAATTTCATTAAAGGGAGGCAGGTGATTCCACTTTCCTAAATATGACAAGGTGCTGTATAAAAATAAAACAGCAGCCGGTTTCAGTGAGTGGAGTAGGAAAGCCATGTCTTTAACCAGATCAAATTCTCGAAATTGGCTGTCAAGACGGGATTGTTGTGATTTATACCCGTCTATCAAGCGCATGAAAGAGAGAGACAGGAGAGGAAAAGAGGCAAGCTGCTGTCGCTTCCATTCGCAAAGCACCTTTAATTTCCACGGCACCATCTGTTACCAAATCTAATTCACATTCCTTCCTAATCTGGTTTAGTTCTGTAATACTAATTCTTCCACTACTCTTATGAACATCACTCTCAAGAAAAAGCTTTGGTTCTGGGTTGGTAAAAAATTGAGTATTATACAGTTTAGGTTCTGGTGACTTAAGTGAAGCATGCTGCCCATTAAAATGCACCCCCGGTAAAAGGATTTGTTTCCAGTCAGTGCAGAGATACAGAACTGCTCATATTTGAAAAAAAAAATCATGGGGGAGGAGGGGAGAGGAAAAGGGGAGAAAAAGAAGAGGAAAAAATAATAATAATAATAATAATAATAAAAAAAACCCACAACACAAAATGCAGCTGATGATAGGAAAGTAGGCTCTGAACATGAAAGCAGAGGTTGTCATAAAATACAATTGTTGTCAAGTTTAGTCACTTACAGTACTGGCTATAAAATCACTTTGTCACGGTCTCATAACAAGGGCTTGAAACTGTATTTTTGCTAAGGAAACTAAAATGAGTGAAATGTAAGATTCTACAAGGGAGAATATATTTCTTTCAAATTATGAGATGCAGACGGCCGTAAGAAACCAAAAAAGGTAGGGACAAAAATTCAAAGTGGTTTACAACAGTCTCCTGAGTGCCACGGTCTTACGCTTAGCTGCGTGATGATGACAAAAATCCCAGTCACTTTTGTGGGACTTGGAAACAAAGTAAAGGACCAGCCCTTTCCCGTGGCTGACTGCTCCCAGTCCGGCAGCCCCTCATCCGCTGGCCCTAGGGGTGACTTAGCTTTCTTCCCAGTTGCCACACAGAGCTCCTTGACAGGTCCTCTTGAAGTCAACATAAAAAGGAAAAAAGGGACCTAGATAAGTATTACTAATAAGAGTATTGTGGTACTATTTATTAATAATGCTCGTCCTTCACTTAATGATTTTAACACAGATCTTCAACTGCATATCCCAGTACCACTATCTCCCTCTTACAGATGGGCAAAACCAGACACAGAAAGCTGAAGAGTTGCCCAACACTGCTCAGCTGGCCAACGACACAACATGGAACGGAATCAAGGTCCTGGGGAATCCCAATCCAGTATAGTTTGCATTATTTCTTTTTTTTTTTTTTTTTCCTTTTTCTTTCCCCCCCCTCCCCCCCCCCATGGCTTTGATGAAAAAACACCTTGGAAGTCTGAGTATTTATTTCTAAGAAGGGAACTTGCCTTGAACTTCCAAAATGGGACCTTTGTTACTTTTATAGTTTTCTTCTAAATAGGAAACTTATTGTAAGGTTAAACTAAATATCTTCTTATTCCTACATTAAAATGTTTATTTTTTGTGTTCGAGTAATCCCAATTTCTTTGGTGTAGCCTTCCTAAAAATAAAGCCTATGGCAAGAACAGCTTTAGCCAGCACACAGGGTGATGTGTGAGCAATGTGTAATTGTGAATAGTGCAAGGTTTTTATGGTTTTGGGTGGGGTTTTTTAAGAATTTGAAATGGAAGAGGCAGACAACACCAGGAAAATAAATTGCTTTGATAGAACAGTAATATATTACAAAATGCAAAAAAGTGTGCTAGTTTGCATTATATGCAAGAGTAATGCATAAACAAATTCCTGGCAAAAGAAATTACAAGTTTGTAACTGCTGTGAAACATCCATGAACAGAGATGTCAGTTCTAAAGACAAACATGAATTCTGAAGAAGTCTCCTCCCATATCACTGCTTGATTCACAAATTGCTTAAATCATCTGGGTAATTTTATGAGCAGTGTTGGGTTTGTTATTTTTATGGGAAGAGTAGGCAAAAAAAGTAAGATCAAATTTGTTCCAAACACAGCACATCTGCCATTTACCATGGGTCAAAACCTTGGGTACAGGGGAATAGATCAGCAACTCTGAAGCTTTGCAAATTTATACTAGCTAATGGTGTTATCCTCCAACCCAGCCTGTGATTTCAGAGGGTCCAAGGTCCTGATACTCCGATATGCGAGATGCAGGTGGATTACCATAACCTAGTACACCAAAAGAAAACCACACTAACATCAAAGGATATTTTATTTTATTTTTTTTAAACTAAAGCATTTAAGTGATATGAGCCCTGGCTGCTAATGCACAACATTTTTATTTCTACACTGGGAAGACCCTTAATACTTTAAAATGAAAAAAAAAAAAAGAACCTCTTCCTTTGCATTTTTACTCATTGTTTGTTTGTCTATCTTGATTCTGGAAGCACTAGAAATTAAAAATAGCCAAACCAAATAGCTGAGTATGTTATTTGGGTATGATACTGACGACCGAATTTATCATATGCCAAGATAAATCAGATAATTTACAGAAGTAAAACCTATGCAGCTTAAGTCTTTTCTAGTCTGTCTTGTATTTTAATGTGTGATTACAGATTTTTCCAAAAATAAAAATACACAAACTTCTGCCTTTTCACAGTTTCTTGTTCTTCACATATTACTATGTGTAATTCAAACCTAGTCATGCCACTGGGTTTACATGTCAGAGATTTGCCTCTGGATATAAGCAGCAAAGGTCAGGAAGTAATGACTTACACTTTTAAAATGTTTGCATGACTCCAGCAAGTTTGTAGGATGAGCTTTTCACAAATTCCTGATACGGTTTCTACTGTTTTATCTTTCGCCTTCTTTTTTGGTGGGAGTCACAAAGAGAAAAGAAGGAAATCCGGCATATTCTAGAAAAAATGTCTAAAGTAACAAAGGTGAACCAGCCCAATTGTTACATTCAGAACAAGGAAGTTACTACTTGCAATGCTAAAGCAATTGTATCAATATGCTGCAATTATTACATGCTGAACCCATGGTCACCTCTTCTTCTGTAAGAGGTCTCTGAGAGACTTACCCGTGCATAGCTTTACATGAACAGAGCAGCATCTCCATACTGCACACTGCAAATTGCAAGTGTGTTTTAATGACAGATTCGCTTCAATTATTCCAACAGTATAAAGTCTGGATCAAATATTTATTTCTTGCAGGTCTAAAACTTCTGATTAAGTCGACTGTCCTTGGGTAAGCAACCAAAGAAAGACTGGCCTGAAGAGAGCACTGCACTGCACTCCACCGTTAAACTGAATTAACACACAAGTTTGATCCTGAGAAGTTTTGTGTCTTGCTAGTTTCAGTACAAGCACAGGCTTCTCTGCAAACTGAGTTATCAGACCTGATCAATTAATGAGAATGCATTAACTGATAATTTTACCAGACTGGGCTTTACATTTTTTCTATCATGATAGGACTAAGGCCTAGCATAAAAATCCACCTGCATTCCGCTAAGCACCTGCCTAGAATATACATCAAAGCTGCCCCAGCTCCTTCACTGGTTCTTTACATAGTAGAGGGTCTGACAGTAACTGAGTCTTTGTATCACTGCTGCTTCATGGAATAGCCTGGAGTTCTAAAAAATAAATTATGAGCAACCAAGATAACACCAATACACTCAAAACTTGAACTGCCTACAGTTGGAAGCTTAATAAACTGAGGGTGTTTGTGGAGATCAGCATGAACATCTAAAGGAGGCCACTCTCATCTACCCCTGGATGGCTGCATCAAACATACTGTCAAATCCCAAACAGGACATCAATGAAACATCCATCATAGGACAACAAATAATGATAGCCAAATGATGATGCGGGATTGGCTGACTGTACATTATACGGGCACAGTGATCCTACGCATTGTATTAAATATGAGAGCCTAAGATTTATGTTATGGGTGATAAGGCCAAGAATGCTGTAAAAGTGAAAAAATATGGCAACTGTATGCAGTACATCACTACTAGGATAATTATTTATATAAAAACTTCCCATTCTTACACTTCCAACATGTAGGGATAAAATTCATATATTCAAAGAAGACATAATAATAACCTGTCAGCTTGTTGTGATAGATACGTTTTTAATCCAAATGACCACAGTCTCCAGTCTACCTGTCATAAAAGGACACCAAAAAATGAATTTTCCTTTCATAATTCTTTAAATTGAAAGGGAAAAACACAGAAGCATGATAAGTGGCTCATTCCAGTGGACAGATGGACAGGCAGTAGCAAAATGTATGAACAAAAGGCACTGTTCCTTCACTAATGCTGTTTTCACTTGTTACACGCCACAACTCAGAGACAGGGAAAGTGCTCCTCCTTCCTTTGACTTTTCAAGTACATCCCCACATAATCTAAGTTATATTCCACACAATAAGAGATTGCTCTAAAGACTAAGGTGTATTACACTATTTAGCTGTCATTTGAAAGCAAACCTGCAAAACCTAGCACGAAACCACTATTTCATGTACATCTTACTGACTCGAGGCACTTGCCAACAAAGGTCCCCTATTCTTAAATTCTCTGCTACTAGGGAGGAGTATCCAACCTGTATATTTTAATTTCTAAAAATTCACTCAATCAAGGAAGCTTCAGAGAAATTTAATAAATCTGTCTCTTCAGATGCAGAAGGAAAACTACACAGTCCATTCCTGTCCTCTCCACCTACCACACATACAAATCCACACCACACTTTTGCCACGCATCTTCCCCAGCCTGCTTTTTTCCAGGGGTAAAAATCACAAAGAAATTTAACTAAGTTAATTTTAAGTGCTGAAAATGTAGGCAGACTCCTCAGTTATTTCATTTTAAAAGATCTTCATTTTCCCATCTGTGTTATGGCAATTTTATTACACATTCGGCAAATTTACAGTAACAAGATGTTCCCCTGACAAATTAATCACTTTCCAAGCATTTTATCATATAAATAAAATATCACCTCAAGAGAGAAAATCAGCTCAATCAGTTGATTTAACCCATCTTTCAGGGAACTCGTCTGAAACAGATTGAGCGCATTTTTTCTGAAGAGGGACTGCACACACATCCTCCTGTACTCCCAGCTCATATGGTGAGGTTTTTCCAAAAGAAAATGTTTAAGACTAGCTGATAGGCTGCAGCATTCATACTGTAAGGAGTAGCTTGCTGCAATGACAGCTCTCCATCAGGAACAGAGATTTGTTTAGAAGTTGGTATGGGTTTTAACCAAGGACCTACATTTCTCCTTTGATCACTGCCAACTATTTCTGCAACATTGCTCTGGTATTTTGCAACAACCATAATGTAAAACATATATGGTTTTTAATAATCAGCTCTAATGTTTTAACAATCTCACCATGAAATAACACAGGTAAAACTCCAACCGGTTTTGCAGCTGATGAAATTTATGGCTTTTTGCTTGGCTTTTTAAAATTCCCCGAGTGCTCTCTACTCATTTTAGAAAGTAAATTCTGCTTTTATGAAACATAAGAGACTGGCAACATTAGCAATGCAATGTATGAACAGTAGAGAAGTGGGTTCAATTCAAGTTTTCCCAAACTAATCCTTAAAACAACTCAATGCCTTTCCGGAGAGAATCTGTCACTGAAGCAATTTAACATTTCTGCCATTTAACCTTTCTCCCTCTGCCCTGCTTTCTGCATTCTACTTTCCATTCAGAGGCTGCCAACAAGTATAAACAAGAACAGTAAAGGACTAACTCTGTTTATGTTACTAGAATCTAAAGTTGTTTAAGCCAAAAAAATTTAGCCAGATTTGTTATTTTTTACCTGGACTTAGTAGTATCAATAGAGGCTTTTTGCATTTATTCCAACATTTTAAAAAAATACAGTATCAAATCACCATTTTGCCAGAAGAACGACCCTGCCAGACAACACAGATACCCAATTCTTGCAACATGACTATACTCTTCAATGAGATATTTACAATATTCTCAACCACAGAGTTGTAGGTGCCAAAGAAAAGAGAATCCACACATCTGGACAGCCTTTTCATCCCCTCAGCAAAATACTAACTTTACTTCCACAAATACTAACGCACGAAAAACACACATAACAACACAATTCACTAACCTACAAGCAGGAGAACAATGTGCTTTACGGAATGCTATCAAATAGCAACATAGATGCAAGTATTTGCTCCTTAGCCCATATAATTAATAATGCTGAAAAGAGCCATATTAATACTACAAGGCATCAGTATTAAAAGCTGCAGGCTCTGCAAAAGCTTGAATGCCTTAGGTGTTATCAATAATGTTCAGATGAACAATTATGAATTCACACACAAATACAAAATTCCATATCCTATATATATCTTTTACCTGTTAAAGCATTCCTGGTTTAGGTAGTTAAAAAAAATTACTCTCAGAAGTCATGAAACACACTGAAGAATTCTGACCATAGGCCAGAGCAATTCCAGTTCTTTAAATGCATGTTGAAAACTTAAAAAAAAAAAAAAAAAAAAAAAAAAAAGCCAAACAAGCCAAACACAAGACAATTACTTATAGTACTTCTTAATCGTATTCTTTTCTATACTGGGAAAATATAAGTATTTGTTGCAAAAGATGCAAGTGAACCAAGCCAACTGGAAAGGTTTATTATACATTAAACACTTCTTCCAACTACTTAGCCAGGAAATTTACATGTATTAAGTGACTTATGCATACAAGCTTTGCAGGATCAAGTCTCAAAAATCAGTTTAATTCAAGAAGCAGCTTCTTTAGCTTTCGCTAGGAAAAAAGGGCATTCTAAACATGAAGTACGCACCATGGGATGTTTGCTTCTTTCCCTGAAATGTAAACAGTGAAAATAAATACTTTTTCCTGTTCTAATTAATGTATGTTTTTAAAAGACTTGAAGCAGCTGGAACCTTAAAGTCAATGGAAGATACTCTGTTCTCAACCAGTATGCACAAATCAACCATTTTTTATCTAAGCATAACTAAAAGCAGTACTCTGCTTGACCAAGAAGCATGAAGCTCAAATGCTGCAATGAGAAAAAGCAGAAGAAGATGCTTTCTCCTCACATCTTTAAAATTGAGCAAAATTCAGTGTTTAAGTGACATCAGAATACAACTTTGAATCCAGAATCCTGCCAGATACTGAAAACCCAGGTGTCAGTGCAGCCACTGTGGGACCTGACGAATCTGATCCCATGCCGTAAGCAAACAATTGCTTTCAAGATTCAGTTTACCTGGTTGAAGGATTTGGCCAGCGTTTTAGAAAAAGTTACACAATGTTCAAACCAAAGCATAAGAATACATAACCATTCACATAATGAAGAGCAAATCTTGCAGACCTCATGTAGGGTGGAAAGCTTCAGCTTGAGAAACAACCTCAGAGAACATTGGGTGTTCTCTATTTAATGCAAATTCCTACTAACATCCATTTATACTGACAATATCTAATTGAGGCAAAGTGTCTTTGTTTGGTACTCCCTTCACAGCCTGCTAGTGGACTTCAAAAATGCTGCACATGGCACTTAGATGCTTTGGCCTAAATGTCTGAGATGCATAGACCTCCTTCATTTGGCTTTTGAATTAAAAATTGAACTCCCTTTTCGAAGTCATGTCCTTGCAGTTTGAAAGTGGCCACTAATCCTTTTATACACTATAGAATATTTTCATCATTTTTTTTCGTCTGCAATTGTTTCCTAATTCACCACAGAACATATACTGCAGTCCTAAAATCATTTAACAGTGGAGTCGATCCACAGGAAGAATGAGAACTCAAAGACGTGGGAACTTAAGAACATAGAGTTTAAGTTACTTTCAAAGGTTAAATGAATCTACATTTAGTGGGGGGATTATGTAACTTTGGGGATCACATTTTAGATAGAAAATGGATATTCACAATGACTCAGATACTTTAAAATAGTCTCCAGCAACTCAACTTTTGCAAACAAGACCTCTCCCATCTGAAGAAGATACAAGACACAGAACCTTTTAATTTGAAAGATGACAAAGTGGATTATCAGTTAGTTACACGTGCCAGTAGGGTGATCCATTACCATGGACGTTCTACTGCAAGTACATGATGTCGCCTTAATAGTAGCTAGAGCCTTATTGGCTTAAAAAAAAAACGTGAAAAGGGTTTTGCATGTGAATTGAACTTAATAGGTTTGACATGGACTAACCTTAAAGAATCCAATCCACTCAAATCCCTTTGAAGGCTGCAGCTGAATTTCATGCAAATCTTAGAGAAGTAGCCAAGCTGCTGGGATTTCAAGATGCTCTGTCCCCTTCTTCTGCAGATCTAAACCCAGGCAAAACAATGGCACAAAACCCTCCCACAATTTCAAGGATTCCTCTTAAGGTGATCCTGGTTTTATTCTTTGGCCCAGGGAAGTCTGACATTTAAAATTTGAAAGTAAAAAGATTCTGACATCAGGAAGCATATCAAAATATGAAGCCAATCTTTTTTTTTTTTTTTTAATACAGCATTGGACTAATGCTTCATGGATTTTAAAAATAAAATTTGACGTGACACCACTATTACTAAAACGCTTAGAACAGAATGATGCAAATGAGTTTCCTATGCTCAAATCTAGCACTAATGATTTTTATCTTTTTAAAAAATAATTATTTTAGCAACAAATAATCCGTCATAATCTGAACCTTCTGGTGGTCATTTTGAAATTCAAGCATGCAACTTTGAAATAAATCTATTCATTTCTTCAAGGCCACTGTAACAATATGAAATTCTGTTTGCTCACACCCTACAAAAATATCTAAAAAGATCTAAGTGTTCTATGTACATTTATGCAGGCAGAAAAGCATATATATGTATTTGTCTGTGTAACAATATATACATTGACAGCTGCAAAATTATTTGTTTGATGGCTGGATTTAATCTTCACCTGATAAACAGGAGAGGAAAAGGGAAAGGAAAAGCATTTGTCAATTGCTTTTTCTCTTAGAATAAAGTACAGATGACTACAAATGTAACTAACTATAACCAAATCAAAACCACACAGTGTGTATAAAGCACCGACTATGCAAAGCAGTTATAAATTCTTGGTTAACAAAGGGCACAGAAAGCCCTTAAAGGAAATATTTTATTTCTGCTAAATTAATACCTAAAAGCATTACATTTCATCAGTTTCACTTAGGTTTAAAGTCCCCAAAGATTCTCCTCCTGAAACTGGCTATATTTTATGTGCAAACCAGGCTGAGAGCTATCTAAATCTAGATAAAACTCATTGGCTTGTAATCTTCACAATGATCTATACATCTAAATCTATATGCAAATCAAATGCTCTCATGCATTAACACATTCCAAAGCATCTAGGAGTAAGAGAGTGCTTTCTCCCTCTCACAACCCCCCTCCTTTGCTCCTCTCCCCCTCTTTATTTACACTAGCTACCTAAATAATTCACACTGCCTTCTTTTCAGCCTGCATGTTCTTCTGTTGAAGCCTGCAATGAGCTATTGCAGTAACCAGATGGACACATGAATGCAGCAGGTGGGACAGATGGCAGACCGCCCTGTCTGACGCTGGCTGCCTCAGCTTGGACTGCCTTTTCCTTCCAGGTACATTATCATCAGCGTAGCAGAAAGCAGCACACAGAGGGAAAAAACCTTTTACATACAATACTATACGAATTAGTTAAATAAATGACCAGATGCTTATTTGCTTTTTAAACCAAAATGTAATTTACTCAGAGCGTGCAAGAAGCATTTCCCCTCCTCCCTTACAGAAGAGAAGTCCACCTCTATTCTCCAGAAAGTCCCCCGAGTGGTGCACATAAAACAAAATATGCCTGAAATCTTACAAAGATCTTAAACTAGTGACTTCACAAAAATTTTGATTCAGCTTCAGCTTCCAAATACCTCTACCCTTTCACAGGTAAATGTTCTCCTTTTTTCCTATAAATCTATGTATCTTCTCATACATAGTCGTAGGTTTTAGATGAAGTCTTCACAGCTATTATACATACAGTGAAAAGCATCAGCTTCAATCTGAGTAGCATGTTCCTTGAATGAATTTCTTCTGCTTGCCTTTTCAGGAGATATATAAAACTAATAGTTTATTACAAAAGATTTGATGCTTCTAAGGAAAATTCAAACAAAACCTGAGGCAGTAAGTGTTTCTTTGACCGCAAAAATTAATGTTTTAATATGTTGCTTTCCTCTCTGGAATGCTGGGCAAAACACAGTGAAGATGAGAGCAAGAAAAAACTGTAATACACGTTTTGAGCAAGACCACATGAAACTGAAAGGGAAAAAAAAAAGAAATTAGGAGAGTTTGACTAGCATCAGTATCATTGTAGGGCAGAAGTTACTCCTTTTTTATACAAAATATATTGCTGTCCAAATAAGCATAACTGATTAACTTCATACTCTTTTCAAAGCAGCAGGCAACTGATCCAGTGTATTAATTGAAATCACTGTTTCAAGGACAACTTTTAAAAAATCATATTGAAAAAAAGGTATTAAACGTAAGCAGTCGGTCAGGCGCTCTATGCAATCCTGTACTATCCAGATTTGTCTCTCTAACCTCTTCCCCCACCCCTTGTGCTATGTCAATGACAGCAGCCTGTCTGCCTGTCTCCCTCTCACAGTGCGTTTCACTCTCCCCCCTTTCCCTTACGTGCACCTTCCCTGAACTGACATCTAGAAAACCACCCACCTCTCCCTCAAATATTTCTGCTGATCTATAATAAAACAGTACGTGCTTCCCTATTAGCCTGAAGTTCATGCTTATTTTAAATTTAAAATACAAAATAAAAACAAAATACAAAAAATAATTTTTTTGCAACTATATATGCATACATGGAGTATGGTTGCACTTGCCAGATTAAAAAGTACATTGTGCCCTTTTCTACAGCTTTCATGAATTGCTTGTATTTGTAGTCATCAAAGCTCCTGAATAGGAACTACCTATATATTTATGCACGGCACAGCACAGTAGCATGACAGGGGTCTCTATGTACTACCATACCAAAAATATGAAATGATAACAGGGTAAACCATACAGAACTAACTTACAATTACATTCCACTACTGAGTCAAAATACCTTTTTTTAAAAAATCAGAATAAGCGATTACACAATGTTGAAAGGTAGAAGAAAAAGCGTAAATCAAGACACGTTCAATGTTAAGTCTGCTCCCTCCGAGTGTACTGGTGTAACTGGAAAAAGAAACTGACTGTAAATAAACCTGGATAAGTAAACGAGCACTGGCCCAAACTGGCAACTGAAGCCTGAAACAAACAGAAACTTATCTCTTCAGAGATTTAAACACACTCAGTAGGGACTCAAATAACAATAAACACAATAATATTATATCTGGTTTCATCTGGCCCAGGGAGAAGACATAGAAGTATTATCAAAAAGTTTACTCTTGTTTATTTCTGACCTGGCAGAAGCCAGGAATTACAGAGAACCTCAAGGGACAGACTGCTTTCATGGGATGCCAACTGATTTTGAGGCCAAAGTGGTTAAACACTTCAGATAAACTTTGGATAAGCAGCACAACTTCTGGACACTTATGTGTCCTAACTGAAAATCCTGAACTTTAAGGTTTTGTATCACCACCTCTCAGAAAAAACGGGGGGGGGGGGGGGGGGGGGGAAGGAACCAAAAAAAAAAAAAAAGGTGAAAGAATCCAGGGTTCATACAAGGAAACTGACAAAATTATGCAATAGATTTTGGTACCAGCAACTTCTAGAAATGGTGAATTATGCGCTACCAGCTTCAGAAAAGCATTTCAAGTTACAGAAACGTGTTTACAAGTTCGCAGAGACACACTAAAAGCAGTGCACTTCACAGTCAGTTTACAAATGCTGTCACACAAGCCATGATTTCACTGTGATGATATAAGCTGTTTTCTCAACAACAATATATGAACAGCACTCTGAACATGCAGGAACACCCTCTTTAAAAATAAACCTCTGAGCCACTGCCAGGTTGTCACAACAGGAACACATACACTATTGGAGCAGCAAACAGAACCAAATTTGGCTTCAGAAAGTATTATATTGGTAAGCTTGCTTCACTACTGATGGAAAAGTTCAGGCAATGAAAAATTAAGATGCCCCAAGCCTTCTGTTTTCATCAGCAAAACTCATGCTTGAAACTGACCGTGTTTATTTTTAGAGTTGAAGCTGTTTGTGTATTTAACTGTATGTGGGGAAAAAACATTGGGGAAGAAAGAATGAAACAATTCCTATTGTAAGGTCACAAGACTGATACTAAGTTCCTTCTGGTTTGAACATATTTTCACATTAGGTATTATTTTAAAACAATTGCTTTTAATGGATTTATTAAATCCACTAATTAATAAGGTGATGTGACTATTTAAGGTATTTTAGAAAATACATAAATTCTTGACCTATTTTTTGTTCTCAAATCTACACAATTCTCTTTAACTTCAAATTTAAACTTCAAATGCAATCTTCCTGTTTGTGTAATGCTTGCCATTGCTTTGTGGACAACATGTGTAGAGCCAAGCCCTCACTATCTGAAGCCTGATGTATCCCCTTAAAAAAATCAGACCTGTACCTATGAAGAAGCGTATCTTGACAGCCAAAGGAGCTGAGTTGCACAGGTGTCCGCAAAGACAGAACTTGCACCCTATAAAAGCAGCTATTGCTCATACAGGCATTTCAGTAAAAAAAAAAATAAAAAAATCACTGCTACATATGTATCTATAATCTGGTAATGTGAAAGGAGTTACTGCTGATGAGAAAACACTGAATGATAATAAAAAAAACCACCAAAACTTCATTCTGTTCTAGACGGAAAGTAATTGCCAATCCCGATCCCATGAGAGAACATCACAGGAAAGAAGACATAATTATACTTAAACTGCACTTGATACAAATACCATGAAGTTGATTTTCAAAAGGATCAAATTTTCATTAGAGCTCTGCAACAGAAGATCTGATGAGTTTTCCAAGGGCTGAGGTTATAGGACTTCTGAAAATGTTAACCACTTCAGGAAAAATGAGTTGTGTTTTTGGGCGGTTGGGTTTGGGGGGGTAGGGTTGGATGTTTTGGGGAAAGAAAAAAAAAAACAAACCACCAAAACACCAAAAAAACCCACAACAAAACAAACCCTCACATCAGTAAAACTGCATACAATATTTATGAAAAATTGTCACCTTAAACACATCTTTACCTAAAACATGACTATTTCTTTGGTCAGGTGATACACTGATAGAAGCAGAGAAATGGGAGCAGCTTATAAACAATCCTAATATACAAGTAAATTCTGCTTCCACCGCAAATATATCCCCCTTATTTTAATACAGAGCATAAGTGAGGGCAGACTTTGATGCTGAATGTAATAGATACAATAAATACATAGCTTTAAATGCTCCCAAATATGGAAATGCACAAACGCAAAGAGAAGGAAAAGCTGGCTTTTTAAAGAAAACGTGTACAGAAGAAATAAGCAGACATTAAACCCTAAATCATAAAGGTGTAATTTCAAAAAGACAATAAAATCTACTTGCTCTCCTATGTCAACAACCAAAAAAAATTAAATGCTGAATGCTGACATTCCATCCTCCCTTCCCTCTGCTGCAAAAACTGAAGCGCTAACTTTGAACACCTTGACATTTGCCTCTATGCCTCTGGTTTAACACTAACAGAGGTCTACTCTTAAAGGACAAAAAAGTGTCTTTAAAAATCTCAAATACATAATAATTCTTGCACTTACTTCTCTGCAGCTGAGCAGAGCCCATTTACATAGTCCACTGAACACTGTTTAGTAAACAGGACAAGAGTGCTTCTATCTTACTGCCCTTGTAAAACCAAGGCAGGGGTTGTTTTTAGTGCACACTCTGGTTCAGCATTAATCCTGTTTTATGTTGTTCACACCTGCTGCTGACTAGCAGCCTGCTGATGGGTTGTGGTTTGTGCTGCTCCGAGACAATCCTCACCAGCTTCAACAAAAAACTAATCACTAAAGTGGAAACAAAACCTCAACTGCTCTGCAAAAACCGTAAAAGGGAAGAACTGACATGCATGCCTAGTTCTCCTTACTCTGCTACTCCGGACTGTTCAGAATTTAAAATGGGGTTTGAAGTGCGCATGCTTATATTTAGCCCTCGTGCCTAGCTTTCCTAGGAGTTCTTCTCCAGATAGCGAATCTTAGAGACAAATGTCACAGACACAACCTTTATAAATATATGCTGTGTAACTCACCTTTTCCTTTATGCCTAATAAAATAATAGGCTTTGCTCTAACAGAAGTACTACAAGTTGACGAAGCATCCTCTTGTGAACCTTTACAGAAACAGGCTTCTTTTGCAGATTTGCAAAGAAACTCCCTTTGACACACTTTCACATGAAATTCAAACATTACTGTCCTAGAAAACAGGTTGTTTGGTGGTTTGTTTTTTTTTTTAATCACAGCACTGATCTGCACATTTACAAAAAAAAAAACAAAAAAAAAAAAACCCAAAAAAAACCCCCGCGCCATAAAGTCAGATCTTCCTCCCACTGATTCCAATAGTAAAACACACCTATGGCTTCATTTGTACAGAAGCCTGAATACTTTATCAGATACAAAGAGGTGATCTGTGATTAAAGGAATAGTTCTGGAATTACATACTGCTCATATCCAGAGAGAAGAAAATCAAGGAAGGGAAAACCAATGACAATAGAAACCCTTTGTTAGGCAAACACAGCAATGCAAATTGTGCAGAGACCAGCCATAGAAATCACATGCAACTTCACTGACTGAGAGACTCAAATGCAAGCACCATTATCAACAACAAAGTTTGCACTAGAAAAGTCTCTACAATGGAGGGCAGGACATAGTACTTCACATCTACTTTAAGGTACACTTAGTATAACTAGAACAACATAAAGGAGCATCAGAATATTTGGAGAGTGAACTCTCTATGTTTCCTTTATCCTCTTATGCCATCTTGGCCTATTTCTACAAAAAGGAAAGCAGAAAAATGCTTTTTGTCCAAGAGCCAAGTTCCTATATCTTTTAAACACTGTATGAACCTTTTCATAAATAAAATGCTGGTTGGAGGCCAATCAAGGCAATTCTTCATCTATTAAAATTTATTTTGCCTCTCATCGGGAAAGATGTGCTGAATGACCATGACCATCCTTTGTGACTTCTCAACCCTTCATAGGAACACCAATGTGCTTCTGCCCATATAGGAAGACAATGAGCATCAAGCAAACATATGTATTCCATGTTACAGCTTTTCATCCAAAATTCATCAGCAGAAACAAACCAAGATCAATCAATCTTTACGTAAATTCAGCATTTCAACCCCTCTTGCATTCAGATGTAAAACCAAGGAAAAAAGGGGTCAGTGTCACTCTGTCTTACCATACGCATCTGAAGGATTTTCTACCTCCTCTTTAGTCAACACGAGACTGAAGATACTGGCATAATGCCAACACTGCTTTTAAGCTCACACAGAAAATATTATGGGGTAATCTTAGTATTTCCTGGTCACACTCCCTTAGGCATCTCTATACTGGTGCAAATGTCACATCCTGGCAGTGAATCCTTGGACACAGGCTCCCTTTTTCCATTGATTTCTTTTAAAATACTACCAAATCATTCATTTTTTAAATCAATTATAGAGCCTGATCCAAAATCTACTAAAATGAATGGCATTCTTTCCATTTAGTCTTGAATTGGGCCACTACCAGTAAATGCAAAAGATTTCTTAAGACGGATGCAGGAGCTTGGCAGTAGGCTGTCCTTCATACCTTGGAAAAATCTCAAATAACTCATGAAACAATGGTACAAAAAACCCTACAGTAATTGTGTTAAACAGCTGCATCTGCATTATTTCTGTTCCAGCATTACCTAATGTGTGAGTATCTAATATGTTTTTCAACTCAGAAAAAAAAAAAAAAAAAGGGGAAAAAGGGGGGGTGGGGGGGTGGGAGGAAGCCCTGACTCCGTCATCCATCAAGTGTACATCCAGGCCACTGCTCCCAAGAAATTTAGTATATGCTAAAAAGACATAAAAAGCTTTCAGAAATAACAGTCCTTCAGAAGCTGGATTATAATTTTGCCAGGTGGAGTTTTTGCCAGATTATAAAATTGACTTAAATGCCAGGATACCACATTTCACAAGCAGCAGCAGCTTACATATTATCTAGTATGCGTGGCTGAGGTGCACTGCAAAGCTAGACTATCATCATCTGTGGAGGAGAGTAAATAAATAAATAAATACATAAAAATTGGCATTCCCTGTCAACCTCGCTACCTGCTGCCTTCAAGCGCTCTTTTCAAGTATGGCCTCCACAGAATAAAAAAAAAAGTTAAGACTACTTTATTTTGATTATAGTGCTTTCCCCAGGCAGGAATTTTTATTTCAGTTTGAATCTTTAAACCATTACATTTTCAGTGATGCATTTTTATATTTACAGTTGACATCTTCATAGAAGAATGAAACCTTTGAGCAACAGCTCTAAAGCATGAAGGTTGCCTGCAGTAAGTACTTAAATTATTTTACACCCAAATGGAGCCAGTTGTTTTTTGCTAAAATTTAATAAACCTTAAATCAATGACCTTTCTTTTACTGAAAGCCTGCACATGGGAAAACTAACTTTCCCAAGAAACATATTTTGATGAGTAAATGCCAAACAAAGGGCTATTTAAATCTGAACATTTTCTCAATTTATAGCTTGTGAACATTCCCTAATGTTCCTAAACTGCCTAATGTATAGAACAGCGGTGCCTTGGTTTAATCACATACCATTGATTTCAGTGTCACAGTGATCTCATTGACAGTAATCAATAATAATCCAAAATCAATCAAATCTGCTCTTGTACTATCATTCATCCAATTTGAATATCCCAAAATTAATTGTAGGCACGTGAAAAAAAAAACAAAACAAACCAACAACCCTGGAAATAAATAAAAAGAAAGCTACAAAAATAAAAAACAGTAAACTTTGAGAAGATAATAGCGCATCCAAGCATGCTTCATGCCTGCTGGGTTAAGTTAATGATGAATCATACCTTGCCTTGCCAGCAAAGACTCTGAGATATATTTTTTTTCGAACACAAAAATACACAGCAACTGAAGACAGAGGACATACTAGTAAATGATCAAGCATTATTTTATGAACAGCCGTGTTACACACTGAATATCAAATCTGTTGCCAGTATATTACAAAATGCACAAGTATGTTACACTATGAAGAACTGTACATTGTAAGATAGCCACTGCACTTGATAGAGCAAGAGAGGATAAAATGACTGAATTTCAGTACCAAAAGCATGAATAGATGTAGCCACTTATCAAAAGAGCTGTTATTGTTGCCGAGGACTCCTCTCTCAACATATTCACCTGTAATTTTGTCAAGGTAATAAATCCTTCCATTCATTACAGCACACTCAAAAGCACCCTGTTATTTAATTTAAATGGAAAAGAGGCCCAAAGCGTCTAAAACATTTACTTTTGCTAATGTAAAAAGTGCTGGCATTTTACTTCATTCCTGATAAGCTGGTGCCAATGGATGTGATTATTCTTTTCTTATTCAAAGCGTATCAGTAGTTCGAAAGCACTCTCAATCTTATCAGGTGTATGAACAGCACAGTTACTGAAAACAGTTTGTACTGCTCCTCTCTCTTTCTGCCAGGCTATCAGATAAACCCAACTAACTAACTGTATTTACACACAATCAAACATAAGCTGTGTCTTCAATATATTGTAGCCCGTTTCTGGCATGCTACACATTTGCTGCTTGACATAAGTCGTAACAAAACCAGCAGCAGTGATTTAGCTTACAACAAAAATACAGCCACTCTACAGTGCATTACAAAAAAGGGATGTGGGGAGGGGGAAAAAAAAAAAAAAGGAGGGAAAGAAGACAAAAAAATTTGTAAGTAAGAATGCTCACTTCTGCCTCAGTGTTGCATAGGTATTTATCTGGTGCTACTTGGAAAAGAGCATGGAAGCAGCAGGATTCAAATGCATTCAAAATATACCTGACACAGGACTTTAAAAAGCAAATAGAAATTATTTATCTGCTCTAGTTTATTTTAGTTTCCTGTACTCTAGGAATAGAAGGGGGGGGGGGGAGGGAGGGAAGGAGGGAGGGAAGGAAGGAAGGAGGGAGGGAAGGAAAATGGTTACAATGCCTGAAAGCACTTAAATGCCTTCACTGTTTTTGTCCAGAACAAGACTCTGACTTCTCATGATGCAACCTTCATCTGGCATTAAAAGACCCGCCACAAAAAGAAAGAACAACACTCGCTCCCCTCCCTCCATCAAGCCTCTGAGCACCCCTCCTTTCTATTCAGTGTCTCAGATACTGATTTTCAGTGCTAACTACTGAGGAATAATAAAAGACCTACTACTTCAGAAGGGCCACAGCTTTGAGGATTTTGCTTACTGCACAGCCACAGGAAATACGTGCAGAATCTCCTCTCATTCTTCTCCAAATGACAGCTACGATGTAGTATTTGAAGAGTTAAACGTTAACCTGGCTGTGTGCTGGGCGCTTTCGGCTAGCTAAATGAAAAGTTCTGGAATGCCGGGAGAAATCCTGAGTTTTAGCTCTTGATTAATTACAGTCTTCTTCAGAAGCTGAAGCTTCAGTCCCAGCGTGGAGCGCTCCTTCCCACCACCCCCACCCAGTGACAGCCTCTTGCCGAGTACCTCTGATGGAGCAGCAAAGGGCAGACACGTGCCACCACCTGAGCCCATCTCGCGCTTCTGTCTGGACTCCCGGCGCAGAACGAGCCATCCTCGAGATTTGTAGGAGAACAATGAGCTGAATTAAGCCAAGTGTGCAGCGCCGGGTAATTCAGCCGGATTGTTGTTTCTCCATCTGTGACACCACGGCCCGGTGATTGATGGGACAGGTGTCATTCATACTAATGTCAGCCACCGACAGTGGCTGTCCAGCTCTTTAAATATCACCCAGCACCAACTGGGCCCAAGCAGCTCAGGCGAGAAGAACGATGGGGTACCCGTGGAGCTTTACTCGTTATTGGGAATCCGATTCTCACCCCTTTCACACTCACAGGAACAGCTGGTTAAAGACATGGCATTTCATGCCACTTCAAAACATCTAATCTGTCCCACTACAGTAACGGCTGCTACGAGAACATTGCCAGGGAATTCTTTCACTGCTGGAAAAGTGAATATAATTTAGTAGAGGAAATCTTGCATTCATGGAACATTAAAGTACCACGGGGGGGGGGGGGGGGAATCCATTTTTTTCTGTAAGAGTTTTAGCATTCTCCAAAGACAATTTTGCTAGCAATCCATGTGCATTTGCTTTCAGAAACACACTCTAAACCTGTTTGTACTTAAGACAGCACATGAGTTTTAGGGTCTTATTTATACCATAAGTTTCTCCTTTTTTAAAAAAAAAAAAAGTGTAAAATAATTATGCTAAAGAAAACCTCACAGACTTTCTGAAATTAATTCCTCTGAAAACTGTTTTAGCATTAATACTTGTCAACTGAGCATATAACAGTCCATCTAAGCAAGAAAATACCAACTTAAACATAAAAGGACACTGACATTCATCTTCCAAAAAGACAGAGGCCAAATCCTGCAGCCAACATGAAAACAGAAAAAAAATATTAAAAAGTAAATAAAGAATACATAGAAAATTGCTTGATCCTTTCTCTCTATTGCCTTTTCAATATATGGAGAATTACACAAACTACCAGTAGCTGGCTATATTAAGAGCACAGCTAAGAGTACATAAAGGAGTATGATTTCACCATTTTGTTGACTACTGTTCTTTATTAGATTTTCCTGTCCTTTATTTCCTTAAAAATATTCATGTGTGAGATTTAAAAAGTGTTTCTTCCAAGTATAGATCTAGAAACAAACAGATCTAGAAACAAACAAAAGAAACAGAAAATTGGGGAAAGGGGAAAAAGAAGAAGAGTAACACAGATAAAGATGGACTGAATAAAACAAGCCATCTCCTCCTCTCGCCACCCGTCCTGGCACCTTTATATGGGAGAGAATTTCATAAACGCTCAGGAACAAGTTGGCATTACATTTTAGACAGACTTTTTCATTACACTTACCAGCATCTCTACATCTGCAGGCCTTTAGACTGGCAGGGGGGAAGCTTATAATTTTTAATTATATTTTCCCTTTTTTAATTCCCCCCCCCCTTTTTTTTTTTGCTTTTGTTTCTTTGGGGTTTTTCCAAGGCCATACAAAACAAGCAACAGCAACTCCACATCATCTTCTCATTCTAACTTGCCAAACCCATCAATCTCTGATCACACCTATTAGAATCTCGTTGTAGCCAACACTACATTTTGCGACAGCTTGACCAGTTGTTTAAGGAAAGAGTGTGATGGAGCAAAGCTAAATCGACACATCTGTGATACTTCTGACACCCCTCAGCATGGCTAATATTAATTTGTTTTCTTTGGCTAGGTAAGTGCTGCCAAAACACATTACATATGGTATGTAGTTCCAATCAAAATGATGAAAAGGAGGTGTGCAGGTTTTTTCACTTACAGCAACATGAAAAGATACAGAAGAATAAGAGACATCCATGCTAATCTGCAAAATAATAACCTAAAAAACCTCAAATCACCTTATCTTAAAAGTTTGGTTTCAGAACACAACCCTTTAAGAGAATCTGCCCTCCCACATAAAGACTACAATTCAAATCTGTAAAGAGGTTTGTAGCCAGGGAAAGGGAATATAATTTTCAATATATGATAGAAGGATACATTTAGATTATTCTCACATGCATAAAGTAACTAATCATATTTCAGTAGGTTATCATATAAATAAATGTGCACAATTCTGTACAAGGTTATTATAAATGGCTTGATTAGACTGAGGACAAGGAACCTCCATTTCATACACCTCGATACACTAACTTTCTGCAGTATATGGAGACCCTTCTCCAATTTCATGCTTAATGTTCTGTGTTAGTGTCATGAAAAACATGAATTTATATTTCTAATACTATTTTTTGTTTTGCCTTGTAAATTATTTTGATCTAAATCAGAATGTTCCATCTAGATTTCATATAAACTCAGAATGGTGACACACGGTAAGAAATAGGCATTCAGCAGTAAAGAAAAACAGCATATGCTTGTCTTACACTATGTAGAAGTACCTATATCACTCTAACTTTCATTAGAATGTTAACAGATTTCTCCTAGCAAATGTACGAAGTTGAAGCAAAAAAATAATTTTTATTTCAATTTTAAAAGATTTGGAAACAATGCTCTCATTAAAAAGCTATGCTCCTTAGAGGAAAGTAACTGGAAATTAGAGAAGATTCCCTTTCATGCAAACCTGCTATATGAAGGAAGAGCAAAGAGAAAAGCCTTTCTCTCTTTGAAGGAAATACAAATTAATTGAAAAACATTACAAGCATTATGTAAATAAACCCAAGAGATTTAAAGCTTCTGTAACATAGCAAATACATAAATTGTTTCACAAGACACAGATGTCAAAAGGCACTGTTCTACCATATCTATCGATGTTACTCTCCAAACTGCTACTGAAAAGGCAAAACAAAATCCTTTAGAAATAATTAAATAATAATATTTGAAATAGCAGTACATAATTCAGTTTAATATTTTTCTTCAATGTTTCAAAGTATTTTTACTTCTGAACAAGCAAACCATACCAAAAAAAAAAAAACTATAGGATTTTTGGTGAGGACTAAGGACCGTTAAAATGGAATGTGTATTTTATATTTTTTTCTGAGAACAATATGATCTATATTAACGGCCATATGTAGGAGGCTTCCTCCCCTAAAAAAAATTATATTCTTTAGGTGTAAACATAACCATGTGTCCAAGGACACAGGTAGCTGAAAAAACAGTTCTCTGATTGGCAGACAAAACTTACAGGAATATGAATAATATTAGTCATGTAAATTACTTGGAGGACGAGATTTTTATTAAAAAATACAGCATCTTTTAAAAGCAAAACTGTAAGTATAAATACAGAAAATGCTAGGTTACGTAAAGAAGCTGATATAAAATCAGGTGCACACACTTTACATTGCTGGCCAGCTCTCTTTTCATGGATAAGAAACAACCACATAAAAGCAGCAAGATTCTTGACAAGCAACTGCATAGAAGGAAGTTAAATAGCTCTGCATAGACTTAGTGTATACATGTCTGTGTGCATACATACAACAACAGATGTACCTTGCACAAATTGCATCAGGAATACACTATACACCTGGAACACACACACAGACATGCATAGATAGGTACGTATTTGAACTTGAAACTTGCTGTGCATTGACAGGATTTCCACGTAAAATGCAAATACATAAAACAAAACCACACATACAGATATGACTGAATGCATGTATGATTACCTAACCGAAGTCTAAAAGTAAAAGAGGATACACAAAATGTAAAAGAACATGTAATAAGTGGAATGTCAAGCAGCTGCGACTGTTGGTGTCATCCCTGCGCTATCAAACATACATATGAGTATGACTGGAGACAGAGAGGCTAAATATTTCACTGTCAGAGCATGTCGAGAAATGCAATTCATTTCTCTCTCATGTGCTTTAGGACAATGACAATTTAATACAAGGCCAGTGGATGTAAAAGAGATAAAAACTGAACAAACTGGCCTGGCATAATCACAGATTTCCTCTAGAGAGCTTGGTAGCATGAGGCTCATATGCACTTGTAACAGATCAACATTTTATTGTTTCTTCCCTCCATGAATTTGCTATGAAGAAGAATTCATAGAAAAGCTTATCTTCTAGACAGAGGCTACTTTAAGCTTCAATAGAAGCAAGAGTTCCTCCCTTTTTTCTTCCCCCCTACTTCTCCTATGCATTTCACTTAGGTTAAGTAAAAAAATAATTATTTCAGATACTTACTTGAACCTTTCAAGGAAGTATCTTTTTTATTCCTACTAACACTTCCACAGGGGTGCAAGCAACCTCCCTGCAGGTCAAGGGTCAGTCCTTTAAAAACATTCTGTAACATGAATAATCATGTCACTTATAAATAATTCATATTTTTATGCCATAATCTTTCTATCATAATTTTGCTCTGTAACATCCAGAACTAGCAGCATAGCATATGGACTGACATATCTGTGAGAATAGACATATCATACTTTCTAGCTACTCTAGCAAAGTAGGCTTCAAGTATTGTTAAATATTATCATAGACAAGTTACCTTCTGTATTTGATGAATAGCACCATGTATTTGAAATTAATTGCAAAAGTAGGGTTGGCTAATGAGGCGGCCCTTATCTTTTCTCAGCAGTGCAAGCACAAGTATTTTTCTGCTGGCTCAATATTTTTTAAATGCCCAAAGTGCTATTAACTAAGTTGAAATCTGATTAAAATACGAACGCTAAAATATTCACAACAGCTAATGCAGCTACACACACACAAAAAAAAAAAAAGGGAAAAGATGAAGCAAATTCTTATCTCTTTTCTTATCATTAAGCATGTGTTTTGAAAAATAATAATTAAATAAATTGTTCCCTACAGATTCTCCCAGTTGTTTTGCTTCCCATTAGCATCTTGGAAAACAGTTTGTTAAGACAATAGTTATTCTTTGTTATGGAACTATGGGGATGGTGCCCTTCTCTCTGCCTCTGTTTAAAAACAAATTTGTGGGAAATGTTAAAGCTTAAAGAATGTTAGAAAAAGGACAGCATGCCTTCAGAAAAAAAAAAAAAAAGGGGGGGGGGGAAAGTACAGGAAAAATGATCAGCCATTCAAAAGAATTAATGGATATCCACAAGGGCTTTGCTAATAACACGGGTTAATTACCGCTGCAACGCACCAGGCTCAGTAAATAAAAGAACACAACCATAAACACATTAAAATGAGCAACCATCGCTAGAAGAGGGGCAAACCCCAGTAAATGAAAAGCTGTCAGACGGACATTTCAGCACAAAACCTTTATACTTTCTGCAGGATTTCAAAACTTGCCAGCAGTCTATCAAAACCCAAAAAAGCAAAGAACTACAACCAGAAAAGGAGAAGGAAGAACGGCCCAAGGCCTGCCTGCTGCCCAAGGGGAGCACACAGGCAGGGTCGGTTCGCTCACCCACACTTGGGGGCTGGCTTCACGACACAGAGCTGAGTGCCACGTTACACGCCGGGGACGCGTACACAGGCCTGGAGACTTTTGACTTTAATATTATCTTTGGGTTTTACTTCTTAATAACAACTGTAAATAGCTATCTAATAAGATGAATGCATGAGGTTAAAGATCTCCACAGCCTGAAGAGACCGTGGAGTGGAATCAAGTGCTGCTTCCCACTTCACAAAGAAGCGTTCTTCAGTCCACCCCTTTCCTCCCTTTACAAATGAAAGACGCTTCTGAAAAAATCTTCAGGCATTATAAGCTATGCCAAAACGTTTTAGAGAAGAGTGAAACTGACGAACTCTTTCACATGCTTAGCCTATAATCACCGTGCGCACACACACAAATACATATATTTACATGCTGCTGCATGTGAGCATACACACACACACACTCATATTCATCCTTACACAAACATAACCCAGACAGACTCGCTGGGTAACTCCGCAGCCCCTTCCCACATTGCAACATGAGAACGGTTAGGAAAATACAAGTATGTATACTGACCATCATCATCGCACCGAACTATCCACATGATGTGACGCTTATGTCCACTTTTTAAATGTTACAGCCATTCTACACAATCTTTTTTTCTGGTCATCTGCGTATTTTATCAGTTGCACTGTAAGATGAAAATCTGTGTGCACTCTAACAGCTGAATTTGTTTCACATTTAAACGCTGTTGCACGTTTTTAAATGTTCAAAGTAGGGAAACTGCTGAGGGTTCAAATTAATGAAACACACTGAGCCACAAAGGGCAAATGCACATAGTGCACAGAAGCTTTCTGGAGTTACAAATCTCCTCAGTTTTCTATGTTTGGCATTCAGAGATCATGTTTAAATTTACTAAACTAGTCTGGTTCTCCCCACCCCACCCCCCCGCAGCCTTTTTTGGAGTGTTTCAATTGCCTTTCCTTCTTCCAACAGCTGTGACAACTGTTAAAACAGTCAGTAAAATTAAGTCCGCTCTATAATCCTTTAGTCAACGTTACATTTTAATCAGAGGTTGAAGGAGATTTCGCGTTATGAACACACTGATTCATTTAGAATGATTAAACTGACACATATGTCAAAATGAGCAGCTATATTTATTGCATCTGTTAGCTTATTAACTATTAGTAATTATTAGTGTTATTGTTAGTGCTGAAAAAGCAAAAAGCCAAGGTTGCAGCTGGCTTTTAAGTTATTGCATTCTTTAACATGCTCTGCCTTAAAATCAAAGCATACCTAGTGGTGCACTCCCAAAATGTTCGGACAATTTTTAGCTTGAATCCTCTCTGCCCTCATCCATAACGTAAGAACTGTAGAAATTACTACATTTATTTTGCATATCCTTATGTGCACATGCATGTTACAAAATAGAGTCAAAACACAATTACTATGAATATTAATTACATGTAAAACTCCGGGGTTTATTAATTGAGACAGAGAAGCAGATATGTTTCTGAACGTTACTTGTGTCCACTCAATCACACACGCCTCAAACCCTACGCTCAGACAATATATTGGGAGTGTTTTAAGATCACTTTTAATTGAGCCAAAGCGGAAGAAAAAAATTAGTTTGAATCTTGCACCAGAGCCAAAAAGACATGTGCCCCGATTTCATTTAAATGCATCTACTCTAAGAGGCTTATCTAAACTAATCATTCAAATTAGCTGTAAGAAGGTAAATTCAAGAAAGCTCCTTTGGGGGAGGGGGAGCAGGGGGGAGCATACACACACACAAAAAGAAAAAGGAAAATCTCTTATCTTTGTATGTATTTTATAAAAAACACACCACTTAGTAGAAGCTGTGGAAACTGCGTTCTTACGTTTATGAAGCTATCTTACACTGTACAGCAGCTCACAGTGCACTGACCTATAAAGCACATCTGAGAGGACATCCTTACCTCTGTTTATTTTCTTTTTATTTCTCTCCAAACGTTACAGCGGGTTTCCCCTGCCTCCCCTTCCCCAAACTGTATTCCTGGGAGCCAGGCGATTTGTTACCGCCCGTATTATTTCACCAATATGCAATCACCGCAATTCACTTCGTCTCTGGCTTAATTACAAACAGCAGTGCAATATGCAGACAGTAAGGACAGCTAGTGGGCATCCACCTATAATACACTGTCACCTCTCAATACAGCCGTTCCACAGGCTGCGTCTAGGGCGATGCTGGCTGTGAGCTGGGTTTTTTTCGTCGGTGGTACTGTCTCGGCGTAATACGAAGGCACGGCTACGTAACGGCTCGACATAAAGAAAAACGAAGCGGTGACAGCTCCCGAGATATACTAATATTTAATCCCGGCTGCGGGCTGAAAGCAAGTTCGGGAGCCCCCCGCCAGCCCCAGAGCGCCGGGGCGCCGCGCTGGGCGCCGGGGCCGCTCCGCCAGGTAGCGGGGAAGTGCCAACCAAGAACTGCGGCTCCTTAAAAAGTATTTTGCTGCCTTTTGTGAGGAAAAGCCGGCGCCGAGGGCCACGCCGGGCGCCTGCAAAGTACAAAACGCCCCCTCCCCGGGTGGCTCAGGCTGCCCGTCCGGAGCGGCGCCCCCCGGCCGGGCGGCCGCCACCTCAGGGAGCGCGGCGGGCGGCCGCTGCCGGCCGTCGCCCCAGCGCCCCGCGGGGTCCCCCCCCGCCGCCGCCGGAGGGCCGGGGAGCCCGGCGCACCTGTCAGACTGCGAGCGCCGGGGCAGGCGGCGGGGCCGGGTGCTCCCCCGCCGACGGCACCGCTCCTCCGCCCCGCGGCCGGCCACCTCCCGCCCGCCCCCCCCGGCGCGCAGCCGCCGCGCAGTGCCCCGCGCCGGGCCGGGCCCGCCGCGCCCGCACCGGCTGCCGCCCGCGGCCCCGGCACAGCGTTACCTGCAGCGGCGTCTAGGCGCCTGTCATGGTTTGGGGCAGGCGGCGGCGGTGGGGTGGGGGCGGGGAGCGGTACCTACTCTTCCTCGTAGTGCAGGGAGAGCGGCTCCGGCAGGCAAAGTTCTACCGAATCCATGTGCGCCCGGCGACCATTCTTCGTGCGCCCCCGCGGTAAATCAAAGTTTCCGTGGCCGAGCGCCGCGCACTTGGCACAGTGCTCTCCGGGCGCGGCGGCGGCGGCAGGCGCGGCCAGTTGGGACCAAAAGCTCGCCCGCGCGCCTAATCAAGGACTTAAAGCCCCGCTCGGCGCTCATGAATATGAAGTAGGGCTTTACATATGCAGTCCCCCCGGCCCGGGGGCACGGCGGATTGGTGGGGCGGCGGCCAATCAGGCGCCGGGGGCGCCGGGGCGGCCCGGCGCGCGGGCCGCGCGGCAGGTAGAGGGGTGGGGACGGGGGAGCGGCCTGAGGCGGCGGCGGCGGCTGGGGCAGAGCCCGCGGACATGTCCGCGCTGCCGGCGGGCGGCCCGCTGGGGGCTGCCCGGCCCGGCCCGAACTTCAGGGGCAGGCGCCCGGTGAAGGTGCCGAAGGACTGCGCCTAAGGGTCGAGGATGGAGTTCGCGCCGCCGTTGCCGGTTGCGGCGTTTTCGCCGGGCTCCCGGCGCGCGCGCGCCTGCCCGCCGCTTCCCTAACCCTTGGAACTGCTCGGCGCCGGGGGAAAAATAAATAATAATAACGCCAAGTGCAGCCTGCCGAAGCTTCTGGGTAACTCAACTTTTCATTGTCATCCGAGTTGCTGGGGGGGGTGGGGGTGGGGGTGGAGGGGGTGAAGCTGGGATTTCATTACGTCTAATCTATAGCAATATATATGGATTACATAAATATATAAAATCTATATAAATACTTAGTTATCTATTTAACCATGAAAAGCCTTATTTCATATTTACTGAAAAAGGGCATGCGTTAGCGAACGAGCACTCAGCCCCATTCGGTAACCGCGTTGGGTGCAGCGGGGAGCGTGCGCAGGTATAGGGGTCACATACAGCTTAGCCACATCTACATATGGCCGTAGGTAAGGGGGGTGCCCCTGTCCCAGTGTTTAGATGTGTATATGTAGATACAGTAAAGAGAAACAAAAGCTCCAGAACTGATCACTTCCATCTGTAACTGTGGAGGGACTGTAGTGGGCTGGCTCACCCTGCCTCATTCGAGCAGGATAAGGGCTGCATCGGGAAATCGGGGAGCGTGCACAGACCTGCACAGTGTTGGGAGGGTTGGGTTTTTGTAAAGTAAATCTTACCGAACTAAAAGGGGGATAAACACATTGCCCGTATGTATGCTGCATAGGAAACGTCACCAAGCCCAATTCCAGCAAACCGCTGCTTAGAGCCAGCTCAGTTGCTCGTCACTGTCATATGAAAGGTCCCTGATTAAACTTGTTCCAAGAAAATGACCATACTCAAATTTAGAGAGACAGTTTGCACTGAAACACACACAGACACCCCATCGTGGAAGAATCAGTAATGCGTTAGTGAGCATTTTTTTCTCTCAAAAGCTACTATTTTTCCTTAATACCATAACTAATACGCCGTACTCTTTTTCCAGGTTCAAAGTGTTCCTACCCCTACCAGTGAATTCAAGCGTAGGCAATATTTCTGGCAAGAAAACAAAAAACCCCCAACAAACAAAACTGGAAAGCCCATAATTTTTTATAATTCAGCTCAGCTCTTACAAAATCTTTTGTGACTAGAGCCCTAACATGATGCAAATAGCAATCTTTTAGGATCAAAAAAAAAAAAAGAAGTGCACACCCTCAGAATGCATTAATACCATTCAAAAAAATGAGAACGCAAATGCCCTCTCCAGATCTGTTTCACAGCATTTTAGCAAATAAATACAGCAACAGAACCTAGTTCCACAGTATCTACGTGCAATAGACATGTTTGTACATGTTTACAGCAGAGAGATTGTGGTGTTATGTATGTAACCTTATATGAAGACTGGGCCTCCTTCCTACAAACCCAGTATAAATACATGCAAGTTTAGGAATCAAAACTCACACAGCAAAACTATACCTCAGACTACTGTATGAAAGCAGGTAGTAAAAGCTTAATTACCAATAAGCATTGTGCTGTCTGTATTGTTAGATGTGAACTCTGTAATTAAGATGTAAATTCACTTGTAAGCGGTGAATTAAAAAGCTCTGAAATGGAGAGTAAAATCCAAGTACTCTGCAGAAACATCAGAGACACACAAAAAAAAATAATTCAGTTTTTATCAAATTTTAAAATGAGAGGCATTTAATCACGTTACTGTATTAGAACGTCCTCTTTAAGTAGCCATTTGATAAATGTGGATTTTGGAATCAAATCAGAACTTGAATATGATGTCTTTATGTATAGGTATCTGTATTACTGTATAAACCCAAAATAGAGTTCCAACAAACTGATTTACATGTGCACATTGGCAAAACATGAAAATACAAATATATTGTTTGTACTGGATGTCTGAGTGTCTGTTTATAAACTTATACCCCAAATTGCTATTTTTCAATATTTTTATGGTAAAATGCCTTCAAATCTTTTCATGTGTATGTGTTTTCTTATTTGAAAATCGCCCATAATGAATCCCTATACACGAGTAATTCGATAAGGTCACTTTTCTGTATTAAGCACCCTGGAATACACCCTCCTTAAAATATGACAGCTAATCCATTTTGCAACTTGCCACAGCACAGGTTAGGCTTGATTTCTACTTTCATTCATTATCTCCTAAGATTATATAATTATATTCAGGGGCTGAAGCATGATAGTCTCTTTCCTTCTGTCATGGTCTGTCTTCCTGTAAGCCCTCCTTTTCACTTTCACATAGTTTCCGCTACCTTGTTGGTTTGTCGTCCCCCACCCTCCTCTACACCCCCAAACACCACATTTTTCCTCTCCTTCTATGAACCATCACTCCCTTTCTATCAACCATCTTTCATCCAAGCAAGCGGCTCTCTTCCCTGCCGGTGCTGCTTCTCAGAGAACCAGAAATACACCGTGCTGTACTTTGCATGTTGATAAACAAAGCAGTTGGCTTCTTCCCCTGGGACTGAAAGTGTCACCTCCACCAGACTGGGGCCTGGAATTCCAACTACATTCTTGAACTTGGGTTTCACAGTTACTGATCAGTTTGGGGAAGGGGAAAAAAAGATAAGGAAGAGATTACAGCAGTAAATAACCTGGGGCTAAGCATATCTTCATTTTCTCAAGCTTTTCTGTAGAAACAAATACAAATAGCAGTAGTGGAAAGAAAAAAAAAAAAAGCAAAACAGGTATCAGTTTACTGAATTTTATCAGAGGGTATAGAATAAGAACATGCATGCAAGCACACATCTGTGCTAACTTATCAAAACGTACAGTGCAAAATCTTACCACAAGGAGTCTATACAAAACAGTGGCAATGGAATCCAAGGGGAAGGAAAAAGTCATCATGAGTGCTTGTACCAGTCAAGGGGCATTACTGAGCAGCACCTCCATTTCCACCATCTCTCTGTGCATGTAATTTTTCCTGTGTGCCGAACAGCGAGTACATCTTTAAGCATCTTCACATTTAAATCCTATAGACATTTCAAGGCATCCAAACAGCCAGATTCTTAAAACACAACTACCTCAGGGCAACTGAAGAAGTAAGATTCAGTGGCACTTCACAGAAGCTGCACAGTGCATTGTGTCAAATGTGTATTTACCAAAAGCAGCAACAGGATCAAGCCATCTGGGAAAGAGCAAGCATATGAAAGAGTCTGTTAGCCGCTGAGAATTTATTTGAAAATAAGTATACGGCTACTTTAGACAGAAATTTGCCATACACCATGGCACCTTGTTCATAGTCTAGCCAAAAAGTATATTGTTACAAGTTTGAAATAAATATCAAAGTCTCATCAAATACGTGATTTTCTCTTTATTCACAGTTGCTCTTTAAAGAAACACAAGAAACAGATGTGTTTATGCTACAGTGAGATCAACATTAGAACAATATTGTCGCTGTCTACTGGTCTTTTGCCTTTTGTGCTTTTCACCAGAAGGCACGTGGTGCATCCCTGGATATACCGCTAATGAGTTACAAAACCGAACGGTACGAAACTTCCAAATTCTGCTCACCTGTTTGTACATAGTTGGACAAACTGTAGCAGGTTATTACTTTAAAGCCATCTGCTATTTCAATTTGTATTTAGCATTAATTACTCCTCGCTTTGATCGTAGGAAAAAAAGCTCACATAACACAATCTCCGAATCCTCCTTAGAACTTTTCCACAGTGCATTTACAAATACACAGGGCAGGGCTTTTCGCTTTTGCTGCTACACTCTGTTCCAGCATATAAAAAATGTCCCCGTGAAATAACAGCAATTGCCTTACCATGTTACTGAACTACATTCAATTCATCTGGTCTCAAATAAATACTCCATATTTTCTCCTCGTTTTATTTTCAAGGGCATGGGCATGGGTATTTAAATGACTGCCTCCACTGATACAGAATAGAAACTGTTCACGTTGCTATAAATGAAAATTACTCTCTTGACGAAACACCTTTTCCAAAGCCGCTGACAAAAAGAGAAGAAAAAAAAAAGAAAGGGAGCTGCACGCACATTGCCTGTCACCCACCAAAAAAGGTCTACTCCCTGAAGATAATTCAGGCACACGCTTCAATCTGGATATCTCGCTATTACCCCAAGCTCTTTTTTTAGTGTAAGTTTCTTCAGAGAAGCTGAAGTGCATTACTGTCTCAGACAGCCAAGGATAAGATGACTGAGGGAATTCAGTTGCTCTGTTTAATTAATACAGGATTATTTCACTTTCATTTTGTGAAGCTAATAATATGACTGGTGGAATGTCAGTAAAAATTAAATCATAAACTAGTGCAGTACCAAAGGGAAAACTTACTTTAGTTATGGAGTATTCCCAGCAGAAATCTTGAAAATCTTATACATATTTACACTGATAAAATACCACATGTACTTCGTGGGATACTGCAAGCTTTCTAGAATCCTTGTGGCATGTATTTACAGAGCAAGAGTTAACATTTTGAGATTATACATTAATAAATGAGTTGCAGTTATATTGTTTCTTGAATGTTAAGCACCACATACTAAACGCAGGAACACATTCAAGGTCAATGTCCTATTTTAGACCTTTTCAGCAGCTGTGATATTATGATAATCATCCTTAAAATATTCCTATAGAAAGAGTAAATTAGCCATTTTCACTAGAAGGATTACGATAAACAACAAACCTGAAAAAGAACAAATTCAGATTCCCTGCCCCACCCCACACCCCACACCCCCAATACACATTGTTGTCCATTACTGTGATGGCTTACCCATCCAGGAATTTAAAGGCGGGGGGGAGGGGGGGCAATATCCACATTCTGCATTTACATTACTCTTTTTTTTTGAGGCCTCACCTATACAAAAGCACTTTCCTTAAAGAGCGCTTGTGCTTTCTGTTAGAACCATAACATCCCAGTTGACATCCCATTCTATCACCTATACTGCAGTGAAATGTAATATCCCACTAAATGAGAAGGGAAAGAAGAAAACTTCGCATCAGCAGCTATTCCTAAGCAAGGTTAGGGGTTTAGCTCCATCTAATTGAGGGATGAAACGTGTCCCTCAGTGGGTCTTTTCCCACTCTCCCACCAGCCAGTCTACCTGACTGCAAGCTCAAAATGCTAAAAACAGAAGAAGATGGAGCATCAATATTTCCCCAGTGAAAACACCAATAATCTTTACTGTGAGCTGACATGAACTGCTTGTTACACTGCCCTAGGATATCATGGCTCGAAGCGAGAGCGCGCACACACGCACAGAGCCACCAGCCATCCTCAAAGCTTTTGTGAAGTGTATTTGTGCATGTGCATGTCGCAGAGGCTCCTACGACATCTGACGTGGAGCTGGTACACCTGCTGTACAAGGCGCATCCTCCCTAGCCTGCCTTCCCCCCCTGCCCCGACTGTCCCAGCCTGTCTTCCATCACTCTTCTTCCTTTTGCTCCCCCTGCACTCCCTTCGCTCTGGCATTTTTATTATTAATGTTATTGCTATTATTACTGTCCAAGCATAAGCTGATCCACAGGGGAGCCTGTGTAATTTAACCCCTCAAGCACTAAATTCCTTCACATGTGCCAAAGACACAGGTTTGTTGTTGCCTCCAGCAATATCCCAGGAAGACGAGTGATGGCGGTGTCATATCATCACACAGCGACTTAATCTATTGCGACACCCAGGGAACGGGTAACTGAAGAGATTTACAGAACATGCTCTCTGACTGAATACAAAATGTTATCCCCTTTACCAACAAACTCAAGTCACACGAAACAATATGAAACAAATTTTGCCCTCTTACAGCTCATTGTTTCCATGACTGCTTTATCCATTCCTACCACTGCATCACTTGTCCCACTGTACGTCTTCCAGCTATACAACACTTTTTTCAACATTTTTGTTCTCCCTCCTTTGTTCTTCGTGTGTTCTCTGATTAACAAACAGTCAGATCATGTTGAACTGCCAAGTAACATAGCCTCAGAAATCTTTTATCCATACGCTAGATGATGAACCATCACTCACATCAGGGTTATCTCTACATGCTGTCTTTATGTTGTCTGACATCGAATGCATGCTTTCTAAACCAATAGATTAAAGGAGGTGCACTTTGTAAAGGTGCAAGTAACACTGAATTAAACACAGTTTACCTACAACAAATACCAACAAGCAGGGAAATATCTATTTTAAGTACTGAAAACCAAAAAAACCAACCTGCTTGTCAAGCAGGGACTTTCCACTAGGGTGTCCTACTTTTGTTATCCATAACTTTTAAGGAAGAATTCAATGTAATATAGAAATATCTAACTGCTCTCTCCAAAATCGAGGTGAGATTCTCCATTGCCTAACATTTCACTGACCTGGGAAGCAAGAATGTGGTGCAGAATTAATACTGGAGACAAACGAGACTACTGAAATGTCCTCAGTTCAAAATAACCTGACTATGCTGGTGAATCAGAGTTTTCACCACTGAAACAGTAAGAAGAAACTGGTAACAAAGGTTGAAGAGAGTTCACCTGTTCAAGAGTAAACAAATGCTCCCTCCCCATAAGGTACTAGCTACCCGAAGCTCATCTCTAGACATCCCAGATTGAAAGCAGGTCGAGATACCATAATGAAGGCCACAGAAATCTGCCCCTGTAGTATCAGAACTCTCATTTTTCTTTCTGTATACATGCCTTCTTTTAAATCCGTATGTCAGCTGACTAACTGCGCCCTTAATATAGTAAGCTTTGTACAGAGGCATATTTAGACTCCAGGTCAAATCATTTCTTGGACACATAAGTATGCATGTAAACCAAGCACAGGAATATGTTAAGCTCACCTTATACTTTTCCCCAATCATCAATATGAAGAGACATAAAATAAAGGTTTTCATGGATATATAGCTCCCAGATGTACAACTGTACAGCTCCAGAAGTTTCAAAGAAACATGGAATTCACCAGCAAATGCTCTCTTCCCAGTTCCTACAGCTCCATCCACCTGAAAGTTAAAGATCTGGCGCCCTTAAAGCAAGCCTTTACAGAACGTACCAGGGTGCACCGAGATGCTGTTCACCACTCCCATACTCATTCCCCACTTAGCGGTAGGTGGACGGTCTAGACTACCAGTCAAAAGTATGTCAGTATACACCAATACAAGTGCAATGATCCTGCTATCTCTGGTAGACTCATACACTAACATCTAACAGGATCATATTAATCTATTTCATACAATACATAAGAATCACACATTAACAAAAATGCTCAGGTTACATTATTACAATGAATTGGTTTTTTTTCTGGCTGTATTAGTACATATGATTAAATGAGACAATATAATTGTAACGACATCCTTCTGCAGCTGAAGCCTTCTATTGTCACCTATGTTTCTGTCCTACAACAGCTTCACTCCTATTGACCAGACAGTTAGCCCTATGCATTTATTCAATCTCAAATCAATAGAATTTAGCTCCGTGTATAACGGTTAAGATGTAAACATTATGCATACACTTTCTTGGTTTAATTCGCATACTTGCAAATTTGGATTTATATTCTAATTTACTTTTTAAGAAATGTGCAAATCTGTGTTCATATTATTATTTTTTCTCCCATAATTTCAGGTGTTGCATTTCCAGAAACTGAGCTTCACTTGCCTATGACAGAATTTTTCTGTCTTTCACAGATAAAAAAGGAAAAGCAAGAATTGTAATTATTTGATTCAAGTATGCTGAATAAAGCAATAAAACAGCAGTATGACTTTTAAGCAGATCCAGTCAGTATTTTCCTGCTAAAGTACTCACTCAAGGTGTGAATTGATCCAGAAAGTACAGCCTTTAGATTTTTTGACACTTGTATCACAAACAATTTGGTTCAATTACTATAGATGCATGTGTGTGCGCACCTATACTTAACAAACACACATACACACGTATTATATTATAGGTGGTTGGTTATCTACATATATCGACACACAAAAATTTGCAGTAAAAAAGTAAGCTGAATCAACACATGTATGCAGAAGTTAATGGCTCAGTCTTTCATGATAGTTGAAAGCGACTTCATGAATTTTGTCCCTCCAAAGTCCCCGCTTCTCTGCTTAAGGAGCTTCAGGTGAGCTGATTGGAAAGCACTTTAAAGTGCAGCGTTACATGCCTTACTACTTCTCACCTGCACCACACCAGATTTCATGTTCCTTTCTCAGACAAACACATTGAGTTGCACACACACACCCTTAAAGCATTGTAGAACAGATTCCTCATTACCCGCTTCCTGAAAGCACATCCACTTTTGTGCATCTAGAAAACAGATCTAATACTAGCGCCATAATACGGTATCTTTACCGACCAGATAACCCAGAAAAATACAGTCACAACTTATCTGAGCACAAGTTCAAACAATACTACCCAACGAAATACTGATTTCCTAGGGAACACCCTCAACGTTACCTGCCTTGAACCCATCCAGGACTATGTCCAAAGCAGATGAAGTTTATAAGCGTGAGGATGATGGCAGGGAGCTGTTACAGTGAGAAAATCTAAAGCAGTTTCTGCATGCAACCACGGCAATGTGACTGTTAAGAGACAGGCAAGAATTTCTCTAATATTGTCAGGGAAACAATAGGCTTAAAAAAAATCGGAAAGGCTTTTAGAAATAAAATATCAAAAGGGAAAGTTGCAACTCTGTCTTCCTACTGACCTGTTTACTCTAACTTCAGATTATCTGCTCCTAAGGCATTAACATAAACTGCTCTATTCTTATTAAAGGCCGTATCTGTATTCTTTAGCACTGTTTGCATTTGGTACACATCTTTGCAGAATGCTAACTGTCTTTATTCAATAATGAATCTGGCAGAAAAACAAGAATCAGTTCTCTTTTAATGTTATTCTTCTAAATAAATTCTTTAAACCTGATTGAGTTAGATCCTCGAATCATGCTTTGGAAGATGCAACTCAGAGTTTCTGAATAAAGTGGAACACTTAAGCAAATCACACTTTTATTCTTCATCCACTGAGAAGCCTGAGATTTAAGATGAAAGAGCTGGGCTGCCTTTCTCTTTCCTTACCCTGCAAGGTCCCTTCATTTTCCCTGTTTTCCCAGTAGATTTACTTGTAAATCTGGTGACAGCCACATTTGAAGTCCTGAGGTCTGACTCCTGACCTCAGTTATGTTAGCCCTTCCCTGCTGAAGAACTACCCCTTGGATCACTGACTTGCTATTATTCTATGGTTAATAGACCTGAGCTGTGCAATATTTTTTTATCTGGCTACAGTCCTATCTCTAAATTCTCTATTTTGAATGAATACCGATTTTGTGACATGAAGTCTGCTATATAATGAAATGCAAACAATGAAAAGGCTAAATCAGTTTACAAAAAATCTATTTGTCAAACAGTGTGGAGATGCTCCCAATTTAGTCTGGGCAGTGCATGCAGCTCTTGATAAGGGAGTTAAAACCAAGCCGTTCCACTGCATAAAAATAAAAGCATCTGCAGGAGAGATGCATTTTCTTTCGGAGAATCTTCCCTATAACCTGTAGCTAATTATATTTAAAAAAATAAAAAATAAATAACCCCTCCTTGGATTCTGCAGGAATTTTCCAACAGCCAGGAGCACTGTTAGAGTAGGTAACAGCAAAAGCTTCCCCAGCGCAGTCCCCTTATGTCACATTTGCATTTCTATTCAGCTACATTGCCTGACAATGAAGCAAATGGGTCTGCCTTATCTGTACAATTCTGGACAACAGAGATTTCTAAGCCATACAAAGGAACGAGCTTAACATTCAGCACTCAACACCTCGCCATGCCCCCCCCCCCCAGCCGTGTGGGGAATGCAGGCACACAAACACCTGTCCACACCAAAACCTGAGACCCTCACATGCCACCTGAAAAGGAACCGGTTACACAAACACAAATAAAATAAAATAAAAAGCTATCGAGACTTTTAAGGAGCGTGCCAGCCTCGAGGAAGAAAATAGTCCCGACTCTGAAGATTTCCAGGCTTTGTTTGGACTATAACAGGGAAGTAAAGGAGTGTCCCTGGAATGTAAAAGTAGATAGTATCTACCCAACCAGCTGTGAGTCCTGCTGTCCCTTTTAGGCTGGTATTTAATACAGCAGATGAAATCTAGAGATCCCTTTATCAGGCAAATTTCATATCACCCTAGTTTTCATTAGAAAACCTTTAGCAGCTAGGCTGGCTAACTCGTGCCATTTCATCACAGTATGAGGAAATTTCCGGCTAATTCCTTCAAAATTAATATTGTCTCATTTAAAAGTTAGAAATGACACAAAAAACCCTGCACGAGCTGAAACCTCCAGATCAAACTTGTGTTATGACAGGACTTAAGCCAGTTATAATACAGGCTAGGGCTTTAAAAGCAAGAAAAAAAATTACAGTGACACAGTTCTATAGACACTTTGGCTTTAGTCTGGCTTTCCGGGAGAGAGACAGATATAGATGTATGTACACCTATCTGTCATCTTGGCCTTCTCCCTTGCTCTCAGATGCTCGGGGTAACAAAACAGGCTTTGTGCTCACAACCTGGAGTTCAAGAAACTTCACTGCAGAGGGATTTATCCACGTGGGGTTTGTACATACAGCAGTAATCCGGGGTAGCAAGCATGGAGAGGGGCGTGGGAGGCTGTCCGTCTTCTGTCCTGCTTCGTATATCCTAAAGCACAATCCACGTTTTACATAGCGCACTGCATTTTACATTGCTAGCTTCTACTTTAATTGTCCTGAACTTCCAGGTAAGGTTATTCTTTGCTGCTGAACAAATGCTGAATTTCTCCCTAGAGGTGGTTGCAATGAGTAGTGATTCTCTATCTTTTTCTCACTCACACAGTTTTGAAGATTTACAGGCATGAATATCATCACGTTAACATAAAATGATATTATTATTGCCAAAAAACAAGGCAGTTAAGCACAGAGACAGTGAGGAATGCAAAACGCTTACTTGGATTCAAAGGAGAAACAAAGCTTCTTAAAGCGGCCCATTGTTTTTAATTTTACGAATACCTATGCTTCAAAAGCTGCTGTTGTTGTTGCCTTTGTGTGAGTTGGAGCAAGAGGTTAGAGTACATTCTGCCTCACCAAGTGCTAGTAAGAGAACATTTTATTATTCTTAGCACTGAAAATGGCCTTATTGCCGAGAAGGCATGAAACTACCAATTGCCCTGGTATAGTACCTCCTAAAGCACTGCAGATCCCTCAAATGCTGTCAAGGTGACAGACTACCTTTACCCTAAACCATGCAGGCAAATGAGCAAACTTCATACAAGGAACATGCATGTGGTGCAGTACAGGGCAAAATTTAGTCCTTAAACTTGCTGCGATAAAAATAAAAAACACAGACGAAATTAAATAATTGCTACTAATGTGTCAATATTTTAAAGAAAAAATTCTAGACTGTAGTGAGTGTTAGAGATATTACGAGATATCACACACTACTACACTGTTGGAACTACTTCTGTCTGTTGATTTTATTAAAAAGAACCCCAACTAGTACAGATGGAAGAGAGATATGGTAGGTGGATAGTTAAGAAGAAAAGTAACCAAGGAAAACATTTTCCACAGATTGGTCCAAGGTCTGCTTTAATCTCAAGTCAGGTCATCTAATAGGCTTACGTAGCTATCCAAATGAAAATAACCCCTTACCTCTGCCCTCGCGTTTACACGCGAGGACAGAAGTTGTAGAGTACACCTTGCTGACTGCACACCTGCTTTGTGCCCGTGTACTGCATGTTGAAAATACCCATCATGACAATTTTTACAAGCCTGTCCCTTCTGGAGTAGCCTAAGCAACACAGCTGACCCAGAAGGATTAGAGGAGAAATTCAGCTAATTAATGAGCCCTTGCAAGCAAAACATCCTTTCTTCTGCTCTTTGGGGTATTTACAAGGTCAGCTGTTTTGGGGTTCCCCCCCCCCCGCCCCCAGCATCAGGTCAGACTCACTCACCTGTGAACATGCACAGGATTTGCACGACAATAGTGGCCACACAAATTTCAGTTGTCCCCACTCTCACGACAAACAACACGGGATATTTTTGTCTGATTCCCGAAGTAAAGGAAGAACTAGTCAGGCCAATTCAGCTTTCTCAAAACACACTTCTCTAATGTTACTCTGCTCTTGTATGGGTATCAGTTTAGAATTACAAACACTATTATTTCCCATTTAAGAAAATATTCTGGAACACAACTTCAACTATTCTGGAAGGCAGCACCGTTCCCCATCCTGCCCTGCTGTCTTTCTGATGATCGCTTTTCTGAGCGTCACATGGCACAGTTTTCTTCCATCTGCCAGGGAAGTTTCTCAAAAAGTATACCAACTTCAGGAAATGAGGAATCTGAATAGGAGGCATGTTCAGATAGAATTCAGAAAAACGATCCGCTCACCTCATCTGTTTCTCTAGCAGTATGTGCACTGTTACTATCCAATGGCCTCTTTGGTAATAAACTTGTCCCACCTCCCATCTGCTCTTCTTGCTGGCCTCCTGCCACTTCAGCCTCAGTCCTTTCCTGTCTTCAAGATGTCATTCAACTTCGCTTGCTCCCCTACCCATTTGTTTCTCTTTCCAAATGAGATCAAGCATACATCTTTCTATGTCTCCCGCTCCAGCCTTTAACTTCTGCTCCATCTTTTTAGTAAGTGTCTATGTTTCTGCTCCATTTATCATAGTTGGCAGTATGCACTATGCAGGTGTCAAGGAAACCAAGAGAGAGTTCACTATTCATGATATTGCCTTTTCAGCCTTCTTGTGGCTTGCCATTGAGTGTCAGCTCCTTAACACTAAGCTATACGTTGAGAAGAATGTGTATCAGTTAAAAGACAAATTACTTTAAGCCAATACAAGGGCATATAAAGAAACAAGGCTGCTTTAAAGTTAGATTTTTTCAGCCTCACTCTGATCCTCTTGCTAGATTGTTTTTCTTTTTATTTGCTCATTACCTGAGTTTATATGTCACCTCTGCAGCATTTTTCCTTCCTGGCTAAAAATAAGCATACAAGACATTGCATGATGTTGGACGTAACATGCACGCAGACCTCTGCAAACACGAATGCCTGATGCTTGACCTCAGTAAGTGCTTCCTTTTCACATCGATACAGACTTGTGTTTCACCAAATATAATCCAGCTCACAAAAAGAGACGTCTTTGGCTCAGCAGGCCAGAAGTCATGACTAAACCAGACATACCTAGCTGCCTTCCTGCAAGGACTGAGCAAAAGCCCACCCATCCCCTCTGCTGCCTTGAGCGGGGAGGAGGCACAGCCTCCCCTGAGGCTGGGCGCCACAGACCTGCGTGCCTGCTACCCGGCAAGGCCTATTGTTTTTAAGGACAACACTAAACTCCACAAACATACAATAAACGGCAAGCCACATTCATATCCTGGAAAACTGGTTTAATTGACCGTTGACACCTGAAACTTCCCCATACCTATAATACTTCAATGCAACGCAGGCAATTAAAAGCAACTGCAGCATTAAATGCTCAAGTCCACTTGCAGCTACTGCTTCAAAATTTGAGACAGAGGGGGGTGGGAGCGTGTTTTGTTTTGTTTTCTTTGAAAATACCTTTTATTCCAGCATTTCAAGTACAATGAAATGTCACTTCATAAACAGCAGAGTAGGAATAACTTCACTATTAGATGAATCCAGTTTAGCAGAGACAGAGAGCTGACTTCATTAGAATTCACAAAATGCACATATGACAAGGGGTTTCAGGACAGGCAGTTCTTTAGACACGCACAGTTTAGAGATATGATGAAAGAAGGGAAAGAACTGACCATTGAGGCAACTAGGAGTTGTAGTTGTTTCTGCATTACTTAGTGGTTTTTATTGTTCTAGCGCTTTTTGAAATATATGATGTAGCTTCAATTATTTTGCAAAAAGCCAAGTACAAAAGTTTCCATACAAAGATTTTTTTACTCATGATACACAGTCAAGCTTGACTGTATTGGATTTATATTGTAATATACAGTCCAGTTTAAGTTCAAACTTGACAAATTACTTCTACGGTAGAAGTGCACACATCCAACATGAACACAATTTACTACTTTTTATTTTATGTGGCAAAAAGAAGAGGATAGACACCCCTTATTATGCTTCATTTCTGAACACTTCTGTCCAGGCCACCTTCCTGTTTTTACCCATCATTAGTGTGACAACAGAGGTAGAATTTTGCTTACAGTAAAACAGACGGTCTCCAGTTTCTGGCCCAGAGAAGCATCATCTAATGCATAGTTCAAAATTTCTTTTTTCGTTATCAATGCCATGCATTCTTTAAAACAAGCCTGCAAAATGGTTCTGTGACTGGCAGAGCCCCATCTCACAACTTCTCACATCTTTCACATTAATTGCTGCGGAAGCACAAAGGACTATTCACGTAAATACAAATATAAAACTAAAATTAAGGGCCTAACAAAAAAATTAGTTTATCGCCTGCAAACTTTCTCAGGGCAGTAAAGTTTCATACTTCTGCAACACAGTAAATATTATGTTGCAATTTGAAATTCAAATCTGAACATTTAGACAAACCATTTGCTGGCATTTCCCTCTTTTGCTAGAAGGCAATAAAACATATTCTAGTCCTGTGATCAACTGTATCCTTTCATGTTATTCAGAGACCACTACACAAAGTCCTCATGTAAAGAAAACAGTAGAATATAAAATTGCTTTAAAACCCGTAACCTATTTTCTGTTATTGTTATACCACCTGAAAAAAAAATCCACGCCTACAGAAGGTCAACAGCATGCAGTGGGTCAAGGTTATGGCTGGAAAGGCAGAAGAACTGCAGGATAACTACACACTGGGAATGGGTAACACAACTTAGTGGGCCACACACATGGTGTATTACAAGCAACCGCAGATTACAATGATATAATGAAGGGATGCCTCTCGTACCCTGAAAGACAAGGACAGCACAAGACAATGACCCATCCAATTATCTCTACTCTTATTTGATTCCTCATCCTTCAGTCAACTATCTCAAGCATGGGAAGCACCCTCTTAAATCAATCCTACGCTCATTCCATTTATCCCTTCATAGGTATGCTGATTTCATTCCGGTCCACTCGGTGTCTGGCATGACAGAGAAGAACAAATTAATGTGAGCATAAAAGTCTAGTAGGCTCCATCTGTAAGGAGCTACCATGTATTTTCCTTGTTGCATCCCCTCCCCTTCACCAAAGTGCCGTTAACAAGCCTCTGTGGCAAAAAAAAAAAAACAACACAAAACCACCAACCAAACACAAAAAGCCCAAGCCTATTTAGTGCCACCACCCGCAATGGGGCAATCCACACCCTGTTGACCACCACTCCATCCTTGTTTGCCTTGTCTCTCTGGTTCGACAAGTCTGTGCTGATGGCACCTGTTAAAGCTGCTTCAACTAAGCTGTTCTGCATTTGTCTGGCTGGATTTGGACTTCCCGGATCCCTGACTGAATACAAAGTGATTTGAAAAAAACAGTGTTTGGCAACAAGCACAGTGGGGAGTACACTGTGTGTTGGTATACAAGAGCACAATGTGTTCTTCATAACATCACTGAGGGAGCATGCTGCTCGAATCTCTCTGCTGTCGAGATCAAAATGGTCTCCTTTGTTGTCAGCTGTTTAATAGCAGCTGTTTAATGTAATTCCAAATGATCTGCTTGAATGAAGTTGTCATTCTTGCAGTTCACTTTAATGTAGTAAAAAAACCCCAACACCAAACGCACGGCTTGGCCATGTTATTCTTCTATTGTTCTTCTGAAAAGTTGCACCCTCTTACATTTCTGCTAGCCTATCAAAATAATAAAAGTCTCGTTTCTCAAAATAAAATACGAATTTGAGAAAAATAAGGCGAAGGATCAAATACATATTTCAAAACACTTTCAGACACTTGAGAACAGTTTGATTAAAAATGTCTTTGCTACTAAAAAATTACACACAGAAAGAAGTGAACTTGTCCACAAACACGTGAGCAAAAAGAATATCTATTTCTATAGGTAATTTCAAGACATTTTCCCCTAGTGAGGGTTACAATTTATTTTATTGCATTTCATAAAGCAAAAAAAGTTGTAGCAGAACGTTGACATAATGAAAAAAACATATGTACTCTTCTGCTGAAGCAGTTTAGCTTATAGGAATAGGCGTTTATAACGTGCGTGGGTTTTGTTAAAAATCTGTTTGATACCGAGAGTGATAATAAGGACCATAATCTGTAAAAATATTTGCAGTTCTCTGATGAACAATAGAGGGCACTAATGCTTCTAATCTGGCAAACGCATCACGCGCCAGACAGACAAAATAGCCGTGGTACTCGTAGCACACAAACACATCATCTATGCTAAATACGTAGATAGTAGAGAGAGGATTTCTGTCTCTCAGAAAAGTTCTTTTTGTCCTTTAAACTTCCTTTTTTTTTTTTTTTTTTTGCCTGCAGAAAGTAGGATGTGATAATAACACGCTAATACTCGCAGCCTTTCAAAGTGTTATTTTCTTTTGTTCATTGAACAAAGCAGACGCAACTTTTCCTCATACAAATCCCTCTTCTGTGTACTTTCTCACCACATTCTTCTCTGTTTACCTATAGCTCTGCACGGTAGTTCAAGGTAAAGCAATTCCACCGATAAATGCAGAAGCCAAAGGATGCTTAACATGTGCATGACCTATGTTCCCAGCAAGCTAACGTAGAAATACTGGCTATAAGCATCAGCAATTGAGCGATACGGGGTACCACCTGAAAGCTCCGAGTCAGAAGGGCTTACCGGGGCATCTCATCCCACTAGAGCATTTCAAGCAGTTTCACCTCGCTCTGAAAAGATGCAGTTACTGAAGGTGGTACTTTCAATACACCTCAAGAAGATAAAAACTTTGTTAGAACTGCTAGCAGCTGAACACTACCTTATTTAAATGCTCACCAGTGTCCCTCATTGCTATTCAAAGAAACGTTTATTTCTCAGCCTCCGAGATTGAAACTTTGGCAAGAGCGACTTAAATACCAAACACCAACCAACAGATTGTTGCTAACGTTGTGAAAAAATGGTAAATGCTCTTTGATTAATTCAGAGTAAGTGTTATCTGGAGAAACATAACCAATACTAATATTCTGGTGCACCAATTTCAGCACATATTTTAAATGAAAAATGAAATATGTCCCTGTATGCACTGCAGACAGCAAAGTCTTTGGTGAATTGTATGGCTTAATTTCTGACTCCTCAATTTCAGAAGTGATGAAACACTTCAGAAGTGATGAAAAACATCAGCTTTTCAAAGATATCAAACTCTAGCAGCTCTTATGATATTAGCATATTGTCTGAGTCAAGTGATGCTGCTTTAAGGCCAGGTTAGTAGTAGCTAGGCTCAAACCTGAAGGCTGGACTCAAGTTACTTCCACTACAAAGGCAAGATACACACAATTAGAGAAAATAAAGTTCTGTCCTGATCAGTACAAAATACAGTGAAATATGAAATACCCTCCAATCTGGAACTTTTAAAGACTTCTTGGCCGCAGATCCAAGATAGTCAATGCAAGTACTAGACATTCTTTATTTGACTATACTGAAAAGGTCAAAAGCCCAGACACTATTAATCCAACCCTCATTGGAGTTTTCTGACATCAGATTATTCCCTAACTTCAAAGTGGTTTGTGCTGTTTGGTTCGTTTCTTTTTTGTTTTCTAAATATGACCCCAAGACAAGCATTCTGCCTTTTGTATCTTTATTTTTTGTGCCATGAACAGACTGGCCTTTGCATGTTTCTCCATTTCTTTCAAGCAGCCACAACAGCCATTGCAAACTAACAGGTAAAATACAAACCCTGCTATGAGAGATTATCATTCCAATTCAGCATATTATATGAAGTGCTATCACACTGATGACACTCAATTGTGTCCTGTTGACTATCTTGAGAGGCAGGTAACAGCCAGACACAAACAGCGTCTGTGATCCTGCCCAACACAAAAGGAAACATTCTGGCCGTGGAGACAGACATATACTTGCTTATTCTTATGCTAAAAGTGTAAACAGGAGACAGAGCCATGGATACTAAGACATTTTGTATACAACAAAACTGCAGTAGGCCAACAGGCACAGAAATACAGACAGATAACACTTATGTGGAGCACGTGAAAAAGAAGAAACATTTTAAAATAGAATGAAGACAGGAGCCTTTGATGGGCTATATTTTAAAGAATTATTTTGAGCAACTCATTGCTGTTTTATCATAGAAGCTCTATATGAACATTAAACCTATAGACAAAAAAAAAAAAAAGAGAAAAATTATTGCATACAAATTCAAGTTTCTACCACCTGTCCATAGATGATAAATTTTCCTTGCCTAGCCTTCAGCAGCTCAGCAATGACCACTACCTCTGCTCTCACCCTTATGTCAGACTCTGCTGTCTTGCAGTCATTGCTTGGAGCCCTTACCTAGGTCAAAAGCTCTGCTGCCTTTCGCGTTCCTCTTTCCCCCTAAGTCATAACTATTCTTCAAAAGTAAGTTTATCACAGAACTGCTGGATATGTAAAACTGTAGATTCCAAAGATTTTGAAGGACACATGGTATGACTTGTCCCTGCTACCTGACCCCACCTCTGAATTTTTCCCAAGGTGCTGGCCACCATATTAAAATACTGATTGCCCTCCCTGGCTGCCATCTCAGTGACTGTCTCAACATGATTTTCCTGTCATTGTCCACGTTAGACAATACTGTATGCAAAGTGATCCACATCGCATCTCAACACAGGTATTAGAATTTATTCGTTCCCAAACCACAGTTTTTATTTGAGGGATACTTATAACAACAGTGGGCCAGATTTTGTTACTAGTTACATCACTAAATCTGGACTCGAAAGGGTTTACTGCAATAGAGTTAGAATGGACTCATACCAGCACAAAACTAATCTAGAGACTAATGAAATAAGAAAGGATCTTTATCATACAATGATTCCAGCAAGGTCATTTTTATTCTTTTCCTTTTATTATTGACCTGCCTGGAACAATAACCAACATAGCCTGGAAATGCATTAGGCAGTATTTGAACTATGGTTATGCACAACTGCTTAGACACTAGCAACTTCCAGGAAACATCTACAGTCCTAGAAAATGTACATATATCACCCACAAAATGATTTTTACAGAACTTTTAGACCATCTTTATTACTGCAGGAAATACTATAGATGCTGTTTCTTGCACTTTCTTCACACTCATCCTTCAAATTTTTCTGCAACTAATTATTTGATCTCTGTCCTGGGTCTTTAATGAAAGGGACTACGTTAATAGCCCACTAGAGATTTGGAAAAACAAAAATTTGAAGATGATGGAAACAGAAGTAAACCCAACAAAACTTCTCTAGCCTTAAAATTAGGTGAACACTGGACTCCTCAGAGAATGAGGGGTAGTTAGTAAACCCGAGATTACTAATCCTCACCAAGGATTTTTCCTTCAAAAGGGAAAAGGAGCAGCAAAGCAGGTACATGTTTCCATCCCAAAGGTGCGCCATTACCGACACTTGGTGGTTGCTCTCTGTACCAGTGAGACTCGAAGTCCACATTTCAGGAATCCCTAAAGCAATAGTTTTCAAAACAAGAGGCAAGTTAATCAGCAAATTGCAGTGCATAGTGTCAGAGCCAAAAGTATTCTCCTACTCACTCTCCCAGCCCTTCATGTCAATAATGCAGAATTACTGTTTTAAAAATAATTATGTACTCCTGATGCCTAAGCACAAACACAGAAAGGCCGCTTCAGCTTCAAAAAATTATGAATATCCTTCCTTTTAAGCAGGAACCTATTTCCTAATGGGAGGGCATGACTTTGAAGTGGTTTTTCTTTTTTCTTTTCCATAAGCAATATACAGAAGTTCAATTATTCATAAGAGGGACTAGTCATGTAAATAAGGTCTGGAAGACAGAGTACCATGTTGCCAAAACACATCTTAAAACACAAAAGACAATTTTAGCCTAGTCCTTGCTAGGAGGGTGCGATCTCAGGAACCCTGGCTGGAGAAGGCAGGGCTTGTAAATCAGAATTTACACCGTGTGTGGGGGAGACCACTCGCAGCAAGTTAGAACATACAGTGCCAAGTTTTACAACAGGAGATTTACAACAGCCAGAGTCAATAATGCAAAAACAAAACCACTGAGCACCTGTCTATTAAATGACAGCCTGAAAAACAAAGCATAACTCCCAAAAACCTACTCTATGTGAAACTGATGCCTTGGTTCCTCCAGAAAGGCTAAGGTTTGATGTGCAAGTGTATTCAGGGGCTTCGCTAATTCTTTCGGTATGTCTTCATAAGGAGCATCCCCTGCTCTTTAAAGCAGCAATTCTGCCTGCTTCAATCAGAAACAGGGAATGATTTAGTATTTTTTTGGCTGGTTATTTATAAGAGATCTACTCTAGATTAGTCCTGCTTGAGTGGCATCATAAATGGCTCCATTCCCCAGCAGTAGTCTACTTCAGATGGGAACCTGACAACCTCTACTTAGTGTGTCTTTCACAGTACACAATGAAGTGTAAAAACTGCTGTGAAAAAGCCTGTGTTTCAAAACAAACCATCTCAGTAATAAGCACTTAAAAACACTTTTTATTAATATATTTCTTTGTGTACAAAACAACAGCTTAATGCTACAACAGGCCTTTGACAATGTTTTTGTTTGTTCCGTTGGGTTTTTCTTTCTCTAAATCAAGTACTACAGCAGCTTTTAGAAGGTCCAAAATAAATGATTTGAAATAGTGTGTTAAAGTGAGGCTTATGAAAGGGTTGGTCTTTCCCTCATCACAGCTTAATAACGTGGGGGTTTCAACCAAAAAGCTTAATCAAAATCCAAAGTGGAAATCCTAAATTAGTAAATATTGAATTTAACCACTTTTATATCTCAGGTATTAGCAAATACCTTTGGTCTACAGAGATACAGCCCCTTCTAATCCTTATCTGAATTTGCAATTAAGACTTCAGAGCTACAGATATCTGTACACAGCTCTGTACACAGCTCTGCTCTCTTATTTTTAAATGACTGGACCCAAATCAAATCAGTTTTCAAATACATTGAAAAGTAAATGTCTGATGTCTAATTGAACTAATAGATAACACTTTTTTTAATACTGTTAATGCTTAGTGTGGGCTTCACACAGACAGGAGCAAGGGGAGGGAGAGAGTTAGAAAAAAAAAATCTGCACAGAAAACCTTGTCATTATATTATTACCGTGCAGCTCCTTGGTATAAAGATAGAATAAAGCTAATATTTACAAATTATTTGCCAAAAAAAAAATTCTAAATGTGTTAGGTGTTAGATGATTCTTCTCTTTCACTAATTGTCACCTCCAATAGGACATTGTAAGAGCCTGAAAATGAAGCACTTATGAGTTTTCTTTTCCAATCTCTTGTGGGCTTCTCTCAGTTTATCGCAAATGAACAATCGTGTTGGAAGGGGCACCGTCTGTTTAATGTCATTAGTGATTGTTTCATAAAACAAACAGCCGCTCCGCCATTCTGCTGCAGTTAATCTTAAATCTAAACGCGGCGGCACTTGGGGAGAGTCTCAAACATGGTTTGTTCTAACCAATGCAGGGCTCTTAATCTATTGCAAGTCAAGGCGCTTATCTCTCTGCTCAGCTCAGAGCAGTGATTTCTTTGTCCAAATATCAAACCAAACCCAGTTAATATCATGCTTCCAGCCTTCTTCCAAAGATTTTTCCTCCTTAAATTGTGGCCAAAGCCTAAGGCATATTTATTTATTGCTTATACCATTTCATGCTTATTTTTCAATATTAGCAAAGTCAAACTATTTTCAAGTTAGTGCACAAGGGTATTTCAATGAGCTTAATCAGCCAGGTGAACTGATAACTTGGAGATTTACCTAATTGTGCTGGAAAATCAGTCATTCTGGATTAAGCCTATAATGGCACATGTGCTTATAACAATTGAGGATTTTTATACAAAGTCCCAATCTGAAGGGGTATTAATCACCTTAAACTTTCATTAATGTTCATGGAAGCAAAGGTTGCCCATCACTTCATGGGATCAAGTTCACAGCAGCAGCAGCCATTAAGAAAAAAAAAAAAACAACAACCAAAAAAAAACCCAAACCCAAAAAACCACAAAAAACTATCAACAACCAAACCCAGTGCTGAAGAAAATTTTATAATAGCTTTTCGCAAGTGCCTCATACTATATTCCTCCTAAAGAAAAACAAGAACAAGTTTATCCCATATGCTTTTCAGTGCTACCACAACCTTAGCTGGTACACAAGGGTAGGCATATTTTGGCAGCTTACATATATAGGAAAATTACAACATGCATTTAACAAGGGTATTTGTGAAAATGCAGAGATAATATCTATGATGTAAGTGTATACAGTAGATTTTAACTCTCTTCTCACTTCTTTTAAATCTGCTCCAGTCTAGCATGAATTTCCAAGTCCTGAATTTGGAACACATGCATATGCATGCTCTTGCAAAGTCAGAAGCAAAAAAAATTTCTTTTGAACTGATGGTAATCCAAATGAGCGGGTCTGAGTAACAGGACAGATATGTCTAATGGCAAGTGCTCACGTGGTGGGAGGATGGAAAAAAGTTTTGCTGCTCTAGGAAACCCTAAAGCAGTTTTTGGCCTTACTGTTACCAAGGTATCATCCCCTAGGCCCTGAGAAGAAAAAGCCTTGACAGCAGAATTATCCTGAGCATCTGTTCATCAAGAAGAAAGAATAAAAAAAGTAAGATTAGCATTCACCTTTTTGAAAATCCTTAGAAGTGAGCAAAAGTTGTGGCAGGCAAATGCTGGTGGGCAGGTATACCAAAACCATCTCACAGAATGCCACAATACTAACGCTTATAACGTCTATGTATACATATTCGCTGGTTAAATTTAGCAAGCTGAGCTACAGATACATGTCAATACGGTGAAAGTATGCACATTTTTTTCTCCTCTCTATTTAGAAAACACAAAAGAAAACTAAACCAGTGATAGACGTGAGCCCCCACTCTTGTGGTCTATCCCTCAGCACTTATATTAAACCCCCCTAATAAACATGAACAATTGTCTTTTTCTCCTCTCTTTAAATAAATAAAAAAAGGGGGTGGGTTGGGGGAGAGGGAGGGAAAAATCAATTCAACTCAGGTTTTTCCACATCTTCATATCACTTCCCATCTCAACTGGCTGGAGTAGAATTTCAATTAACTGGTAGGAGTCCAAGAGAAGCCCGGCTGCCTCTGTTCCTCCCAGTCATGCCCCATAATTGTAGAGGGACCTGCATTTTTCAGCCAATGACACGGCTTACAAAAATAGATACAGTGAGTTATTTGATAAAGGAACCAAAGCCTGTCACTCCTGTTCAAGTGCCAAACAACATGAGAGTGAGTGAGATTGTGTTCAGATCCCAAACTGGCCAGGCTTATTATTTTACAGAACCATCTCGTGTTGGGGGAAGAAAAGAAAAAAAAGGAAAAAGAAAAAAAAAGGGGGGGGGGGGGGGGGCGGGGGGAGCGCAACACTACATGCAAGCCAGTCAGTTCCAAAACCTCCTTTTTTGGAGGAAAATTAACTGCCGTGCTTCCAGCCTGTCACCCCTCCAGAAAGCTCTCCTGTGCAAGGCAGAAGTGGTATCTTTATGCATCTCCCACACATCTTTTTCAGAGCAGAAATGTTGGCAGGTATACGTCCCCTCTTGTGTTCAAAAATAATCCTGATTCCCGAGTAAAATTCTTCTGAAAATCAATTGTCAAAGCACTGCTAAGAAGAGAAAATAACTGCTAACAGCTCTCTGTACCAAAATTTTTGGTTAGAGGCATATAACAGGGTATAGTTACAAAACCCAATCTCTACTACATTTTACTGGACAATTAATTGAGCTTTTAAGAAAAAGTACTTTCATCAAAGAGAAGGAAGCATGTCCATAATGAAGTGGCTGATAGAACATATTTGGCTTATAAGAAACAGTTAAATAAATGTTTGTACTCCTATTTACTCTTAGTACCAGCCACCAACATTGATCCCAGCATTTTTCTTCTTTTCTTCATCAGATTTATTTCTGAGCATCAGGGGTATTCAAGTCTATAGCAATTCAAACACAAATACCAAGCGCTCCATAATGTTCAATATTTCCTGATTATATGAGTCATATAATATTACAAACCATATTTTCACAGAAATGTATTGTGGTGCCTGTCTATATAGTCCCATAAGTGAACCACACGAGTGCAGTGAATGCTGTTGTAGCGGCCTTTTATGCTTACCATGCTACAGGTGTGCCTCATACTTTACAGATTAAAAAATAAAAATAGGTCACTGTTTGAAGGTGCCTCTCCTAATGCACCAGTCTATTAGGTCAGTATTTTCTGCTTTATAACCGAGAACGCATACCCAGTTTTAAAGCTCAATTATCGAAAGACCCAGTAAAAATAAAGCCATAATTATCAAGTGCAGAATTTCCACTTTCAATGGCCAATGGAGGTCAGATAAAATATATTCTGGTAAGAATAAACTCAACCAATAACTCTCTGCAGATCTTGCAGACCTACTCCCAAACTCAGAGCTTATTTAGAGTCTGATCAGAAACAAGGTCTATTCCCTTCTTTTTTGAGATGTCACACACTGTCATCCAGACTAACCCCACACACCTGTCAGCTGCCTTTCCCACCACAGGCTCTGATTCATCTTTTGCAGCAGGTATAAATGCAGGGCAGCAGCCCTGCTACTCAAGCTGGTAACAAAACTTGAGCTGACTACAGCAGGGTGATGCTGTTATTCCCCTCTCTCAGCAACGTAAAGACATCCAGGAAGACCTCATTCATTTGGGAACTACAACAAGGAACAGAAGGACAATCCCCAGCAGAAGCAACACAAAAAATTCCTTGGTCACCACGAACTTCAGATTTATTTGTATTTGGATAACAAATCAAATCCTTGCATCCATCCTGGAAAACTTAAGCCGTGCTCTTCCTTCTCAATAAAAATGCCACTACACTGCCAGACAAGTAACAACTTAAGAGCACTGGGATTAGTAACTTTGCAAATAAAATAATCTCTGCAAATATCCACCTCCTAGTTTCTCACATCTTCCTTTTCTCAGTTCTCGCTCTTCCTCCTCTTAGTTTCTTTTCTTATTATCTTACTGACATATTAATTTCCCCTACTTCACTCTACTCTCCCTTTTCGTCCTTTTTTTCTCTCTACCTTTATGACTTCCTCTCTACCCGACCAATAATTTTAATTCAAGCTGAATTACAGAGGTGTAACTTAAAAAACCTTCACCAAATACTCTATTCAGCAACTATTTCCCTTTAAAAAGGAACACAACCCCAAACCAAAATGCCACACACAGGCATGAACACATGATCCCACGCATACACACACACAGGCGCTTGTACCGGTTGGAAGTTCAAAGACCTGTGTGCTTTGTTTATTAATAATACAGGTACAAAGCAAAAAGAAAGACTCGGGACTACAGCCTAAAAGGCCATCCTGATAGGATAATCTGAAGGCAATCACCAGCACTATTATATTGTTACTTATCAAAAGGCTATTTAAACAATGAGATACAAGCCCTTTAAACAACGTAGACACTTGGACTTTGTAACAGAGGTTGCCATACAGATCAGGCTGGCTTTGATTTCTGAGTACTGTAAATATGGAAAATTTAAGTAAAGTCTACCCTTTCAATTGTCACTCTGGGCAGTTTACTTAATCAGTTGAACACCTTCAATGAATGAAATTCCCATAGGAAAGAAGGTTTCGTAACCTGTTCACTGGAGTCCCAATTATTATTATTACAAGAAATATTGTTATAAGTATTTTAAGAAATGTTCCCCCTTCCTGACTACTACCTTGTCACTATACACCACCACCACCCACAAAAAAACCCAAAACCAACCACCAACAAACAAAACCAAACCCAAACCTGTCTCTGCTTAGTCTCAGTATGTTTTAAACTGTCCACTTTTCGGACTCTGAATTTAATGGGGTTCTGTCCAAAGACTGGAAGACTCACTCCATAAACCACAATGCTCTATCTCTTAATGGCTATTTAAAAAAAATATATATATGTAGGTTGAATCAGAATGAGACTTAACATCTTTTCTTATTTTTACACTGCTCTACTTACACCTGCTACAGAGCATCTTCTTTGTGGCATGTTCTGCCCATTAGTGTGCAATTATCCTCCTGTGTCAAATTTTACATTAAAGATGCTTTTCAGGTAGAAATACAGACTGATAACTGAGAAAAGAAAAAAACTACCTAATTTTGCCCGAGTTTGCCAAACGCCACAGCATGCTCCAAGGCATCTCTACCTGACCACCTCAAAAGCCTCAACAGAGTATTAGTAGCAGCAGAAAACCAGAACTTTTTTTATCCCAGTAACGCAAAGGGTCAAGAGGAACTTTAATTTGTGGTTTATTAAAAAAGATAGAGTTTTATTTAGAATGCTCATGGATCCACAGAAAAACCTGGTGGGAGAGAGTGGGGACTCTCTGAGAAATGAACACAAACTAGCGTGGCTTGAATAGCAGCAGTGCAATAAACTGAGTACTTCAGAGGAACAAATTTAATTACCTTGAATTTTCAGCAGCCCATAAATGCAACAGTCTGGCAGAACAGTCGCCCCGCATTGTGAACAGAGCAGGCAGGTAAATCCATTGCACAGCCGTTATTGCAAACTCAAAACCAGTTGGCTGAGCAATAGTTGCAGGCCAGGAGAAACCTTCTGTGGCACCCAAACTTTTAATAATAATTATCACTGTTGTTATTATTAACAACATCAATGCAAGCAAGTAGCACTGGGAGGCAATATCCACGATTCCATTGCATTACCGTACACAGTTTTCTCAAGGGCACATTTGTTGTCAGCTGCTACCACAGCTCCAGATAAGATCATGGTGGAGGTTTTTCAAATTCATAAATATGAATATAGAAGTCTAAACCTGACTTTTATGCTGATTTTACTTTCATGAGATTCTGCTTTCAAACTGTATAGCTGTAGAGCAGTTTCACAGCAAGCATGCAGACAGCAACAATATGGATTTGTCTGCACACAGTAGTTTCATCTCCAACTTCCTAGTGCAATCTACTAGGGAGTAGCACTGTAACAAAAAAATCTGCCAGTACTTAGAACCTGTAATACTATTATATTTTTAATAATGGTCTGATGACAAACCACAGTTTCTCTGCAATGTTAAATATCTATGGAAAGCTCCACATATTCCTTATCAAAGGAGGAAAAAAGAAAAAAAAATCCTTTGGCTGTGTTGTGCATCCATTTCTGGAACACTGCAGAAACCTCTTATACTGTTTGCAGAAAACAACAAAAAAAGAGGTTTATGTCAGAAAGACGGAAAGTTTGATGGCTTCTTATAGGTTGTGTTAACAACCCCATTTGATTCTCTCTTGTATATGTGTAGGAATCAAAAACAGTGCAGCAAACTTGCTTGTCAATGCAGATAACTACCTGGACAAAGGGAGGGGGGCTTGATGGTCAGTATCTCATTAGTTTGCCAGAAGGATTGAATAGGCTGAACAAACGTTCTCCGATTTTTATCCTCCTTTTTTCTTGGAAGAGTTAAGAGGAAAGAATACAAAAAAAAAAAATAGTTCAGACAATAAATGTTATGTATAATACCACAAGTAACTTCTTATATCATAGAGTACTTTCATCTGAGTTCAAAGCACCGAATGCAATAACCAACTTGCAATAGGCCTAATGTATTTTGCATCCCAAACGTGCTCCTGAACCTGGCTAGCTGGCTTTTTAGTTTTAAACACAAATTTAATTTCCACTAGAGATGCAGTGAATTACACTGATCTAATTAAAGCAACAGTGAACTTTATTAACCTCATAGGATTGCCGAAATTTTCAGTGCTGTATTTCAGGACTGCACACTGGTGCACCAAGCTCCCTTGAAGAAGTTTCAACAGCAGGAGGTGGTCATCTCCTTTGAAAATTTTTCAGATGTATATAGATGTTTGTCTATATATATATATGTGTGTGTGTGTGTGTGTGTGTGTGTGCGCATATACACACAGACTTGTACGTACATAAAGCTGTGTGTGCATGCCTGGAGTCTACAGGCAGCTTTTCTGTAATTGAGCAATCACTAGAAGAACAGTGAAGGGACAAATATTGTAAGGACTATATTCGCCTCTCTAGGGCACGCTGTAGTAGTATGGTTAACCACTACACACGCATCGTGGGAAGAATATAGCCCCGAGAGTCTCTGAAAGCCAAAGGTAGTTCATTTTCCTTGACTAACTCACATACCGAGCCGAGATTATAAAGCGGGTCTTGTGATGCTTTCACAATATGAAGTCCTGCCAGCTGGGGATTAGGCAAAAATAACAAAACATTATTTTAGTGAGGACCTCAAGGTGGAGTTGGACATTGGTTTCCAAGGGGAAACGTTTTCCTCACTAGTATCTTCTCTCCTGCTATAAACTCTTTCCTCCATAGAGAGAAGTAAGCGAAACAATCGCAATAATAAACAATTCCCATATATGATGCTTAACTGCTACTACCAGTAGTAATTTATTTTTGTAGCTGGGGATGTTTTCTAGATGTTCACATGCACAATTACTATTTGTTGTTTGTATTACCACTGTGCCTATAACTGTGCTCATAGACCATGACCCACTGTCTTGTAAATGCTGAAGAAGTTCCAAACAAAAGGACAGTTCATGCTACAAGTAGCTTGCACGATGTAATATGGCTGTAAATTTGGGCTGGCACCAACAGCCATTGAAATAGCCTGACAATGAAACCACCAGGAACACAGAAATTGCCACATGGGCTCAAATCTAGTTTCATCTAGAACTATAAAGCTGAACCTGGTGCGTCAGCGGAAAATGCAAAAAAAAACCACCCTGCACTACAGAGATCTGGGATAACCCAGCCCTCAAGAAAGCGTCCTTGCAATGTCTCCTAGCAATTAGAGTGCAAACCTAAAGCATATCATTTCAGATCCCTTTTAGTAGTTTTTTTTTAATAGATAATAGCAACACAGAGTATTCTCATTCATCTAAATCGCCAGAACTTTCCCTAAAGCAAATTCAATTCCTTAGCATCTTCCCAGAGTAAAGTCCATTACCTAATTGCACATCAGGTGAAAAATTATTATTTATCAGCTGCCTTTCTATAACGTTCCCTTGTTCTTATATCATGAGATCGAAAGAAAAGCTCTTCCAAAACTGCCTTCTATATGCAAAATAATGAATGTTAGAATCTTATCATGTTCTTTTATTCATCTCCTCTCAAAGGTAGCAATCCTAGTCTTTTCAATCTCCCCTCATATGAGAGTTTCCCCATGCACCAGATCATTCTTCTTGCCTCACTCTGAACTCCTGGTAAATCTGTAATACACTTTTTTGAGATGGTGTCACCTGCTTGATGAACTGGCATTATTTGCATAATGGAATTACTGTATTTTCCATATTATTCTTTATTCTTTCCTCATGCACCTAAACCTCTCTATTGACAAAAGCTGCGCACTGAGGAGATGTCTTCAAGGAACTGCCGGTATTGATGGCTGGGTTTCTTTCCTGCACCGATACAGCTATTTTATAGTCCAGTTAGACAAATAGTAAAATTTTTAGGCAGCCAATTAGTAACATTTTTCCATCCCAGTGGTCATTACTTTGCATTTATCTATCATCAATGAATTTCATGTATCATTATGCAGCCAGTTAAGTCCTTTAGAAGTTCCCTACACTTTCTCACCTAGATTTGACTAATTAATTTTACATCTGCCACTTTTCCTAGAGCTCATTCTTACAGATAAAAAACAAAACAAAACCCCACACATGCAACAGCTTCCTTACATTATCAACATGGCTTAACACCTGTATAGAAATAAAGTCTTACAGAGGTGAGAAGGTACAGGGGCTTTTGCCAGTTTCTCTTAAGAAACTACCAACTAGGTGGGAAAAGTTTATTCCATAGGAAAGGACTATATGTATACACAACTGAGCCCTTCACATAAGCATCCATCTAAGGCTCCATCAGATGGAAGTCATATTCGGTTACTAAAAACTGGAGCTGAATTAAAACTGATTAGAGGTAAATGCTGCCATATTGTGCGAGAGACTACACTCTACCAAAATCAGCATGCTGAAATTCTTAAAAATAAAAGTACTCTGAATCTCTTCTAGTGGAGGAACATCTCTGATCACAAACCACAGCACCACGTGTTCTCCAGCTTATTCTAGTTTCAGTCAAAAAGCTATGCTCTCAACCGATACATTACAGAACAAGAATAAACCATAGCCAGCAATCCAGGGATCAAGTAGATAGAATGACTTAATCCAAGTCGCACCATCAGCGTATGCCGCCAAAAAGCATCAGACTAAGTTACATCAGCGTCTGAGCTATGAAGTAGTCATGAAAGAGCAATACTGAATATTAGTTACATTGTATTCACGTAACTCCTTATGACTAAAACCCTGAATCAAATAATTTTTGCCATTTTTTTCAATGCTCTTCTTCTCAGATAGCTCTTCTTTTTGATACATATGATCCCCCAAAATTACTTCCTTGAAACAGGCTCACTTAATTTATTTAAAAGCATGAAAGAATGATTTTTTTAAAAAAAAGGGGGGGGGGGGGGGAAGAAAAGTTTCCTACTTCTTAGGATGACTAGTTATGCTGCATTACTCAGTCACTAGCTCCATAGGCCTTTGCACTATGGAACTGTTAAATCAGCCTGAAAGAACTAGCCTAGTCTACAACCAAATTCCTAATATTTTTCATTTAAAAGATCCCCAAAACCTTCATTCATAATTGTCAGAATAGACTAACAAGTTGCTTTGACCTGGTGCCCCAAAAGCTTCTTCCAAGAAATCAGATGAAGTTTAGGGCACACATTCTCCAAGCACCAGAGGAGAGTGCATACATACTCCACGGCACAATTGCATTTGAATATAAATTACCAAGGGCTTGCCAGATTGGGAGGAGCTCAGATCTTTATTTATAATTATTTTTTTAGAATCTTCACTGGGCCTAGAACTTTGGATAGATTATTCTGAAACAGGGCATTTTAGGTATAAAAATAATTGGAATTATTCTTACTGCTACCAGCTCTGCAGACCTCTCAGCATTCACGTATCAGTGCTTTGGATGGAGCCTTTGCCACCTCAGCACTTCCATATCTAAATACACTATCAGCATACCTACTATAGCTGAAATATTTCCTTTTTGGGGGACAAATCCTGTACATCTTACTCATACAAACCCCCCACAGAAATTAAAAAATTAATGATATATGAATGTGCAGCAGTTACGTTATGGATAGGAAAGTCCTCTGGACCCAATATCATAGATATCTAGGTTAGGGGAGATTCAGATCTGCTACAGACAGGAGTCAGAGATCCAAACATAGTCAATGGATGATGGGGAGCTCCTCCAGAAGGATATTCACGCACTCTAACTGGACATCTAAAGCTGCATGCAAAAATCCCCCTTTGCAGCATGCCTTTACAAACATACAAAAGCACAAGTGTTCCTGAAGTTCAGGTGAGCTACTACAGCAAGGCGCTGTAAGGAATCATAATTCACCAGCATCCTGCCTACAGAAAAAGGAAACCAGAACAATGCTGGTAGATTATGCGTTAATCTTACCGGGCCTACTGAGAAATAATTTGTACTTCTCTCGAGTTACGTCTAAAATATCCCCCTGCACCCAGAAAGCTTATTTTAGACATCTTTGCTACTTAAAGCTGAGGTGAAGGCACAGAAAATAGGGTTGCCTTTAAAAGAGGCATATTTAGATACCAAAATGCACTGACATTTTGCTCTGATTTACAGTGAAAGCATTCACGTACCCTTAGCAATAGCTTTCAATCCTCAACACCACCTGTGCAAGTGATTAAAAGTAAATTTATTTAATATTCTAAAAACAAGAACATTTGCACTTGCTACAAGATGACTTATTTAGTAACTCAGAGCTATGCCACTTAAAAGTAATGGCACGGTTGCCTCACTCTTTGACCATTAAGTCTCTTTGTGTGTCTGTGGCTCCCTGAACTTATTAACACATGAGCTCCACCACCATCAAATTGCAGGCAAAAAAACCCTAGTATTGGTCTGAAAAGAAGATGATGGTTTTAAATAGCTATGGAAAAAATTAACTTTCCGATCAAGATTTCAACTTGTTGACTTACATGAATCAATGCGTATCATTTCCAATCTTTACGTTACTGTGTGTTAGAAAAGTTAGTGCTGAGCTGCAGAATTAGGTCACTTGCATTAGATCTTCTAATTAACCAGTTCTTCCTTTAAAAGAGCACTTGCTCAGCTTTCAAGACTCTCCAGCATTTTGTCAATAGAGTTCAGAACAGGGCTAATGATTACCATTAAAGAAAGCCTGGAGTGATTTTAAGAACTTATCTTTCTGTATTTTGTTCTTTTTATCCAGCTGTGGGATCCTGGAGCGAAGTCACTTCAGACAACTGTTCAAGTTTATAAAATAAAATAAAATAAAATAAAGAGGTCAGGGAGGGAGTGAGAGGAAAGTTTTCCGTTTAGTGGAAAAGACGAGCTACTTCAACACAAAATACTCCCCTCCAATAGAAAAACAACACATCCTTCAACACGCTATTATTTATTTTTTTTTTTTTTTTTGTAATGGACTAGTAGTCTTTGCAGGTGAAGTGTCAGGAGAACATCAATACATAGACAGTAATATTTTTCCTTATACTGTTCTCTTGCTCCTATTCCTGACTGTTGTAGTTTATTCCACTGTAAAGGAACTCCTGCCTAAATTCTTTGAATGCCTGACCTGTGCTGTAAGATGTGCTTCCCTGTGCCTGTGCACATCTGGAGCTCCCAGGGCCTTCAGTGGCTGCCTCACCTGCTCCTTACAGAAGTATCTTTAGCTAAACCAATGCCTCCTTCGCCGACCTACATTGATACTTATCTTAAACTCTTGTGCAGACTTTCTAGCCAAATTTCATCTTTCCAGTCAAGAAACTGCTGAAATTGAAATTTAAGAAAATGCTCCTGACAGGTGTTCAAACACAATCCTGACTGATTTCAGAGAAACTGGATGTGGCTGTATGCTCTGTACACACTGGTGTTTTGCATGAGATGCTGTTCTTACTTGCAGCATCCCTTTTTCATTACTGCTATACTTTTTTTTTTTTTTTTTTTTTTTTTTAATACCTAGGTGAGAAAAATACTAGCCCAAGCCACTTCTAAAGAAACCTGCATTGCTTAGCCATGCACACAACCACAGGAGCAGCAGAGGCTCTAATATAGTTATATACTACTTTTCCTCCACAAGACTCATCAGGACCTACACCTGGCAGCCACCAAGCAAGGACTCCTGCATGTGCTCGGGTTCTACCCTGCCAGAGCCCCGAGGACCACAGGGCAGCTACGAGCTGCAAGGGCAAGGTCTGGGCAGCAGGATCCCCAGCACTGTGCATTTCCCTGCTGGGAAGCCCAGCTTTGGTGTGTATTCCAAGCCCACCTCTCTACTGAAGGATCAGAGATCCTTCGTCCTATCACCAGTGTATGGTGGTAAAGGTTTCCATTCTGCCAGTGTTTTTCACACCCGTTCACAGTATGAACGAGGCCTTCGAGTCAAACACAGGACCAGCATGTCCAAAAATACATTGCTTCAGCTTACTGCTCCACTCAGTGTGCTCTGTTTGTTCCAGCAGTTGAATTCTCCCGTTCACCACTTTGCTTTTTTAATAAATCTTTTTGAATTCTGTTATCTCTTCCTAGTGCTATCTCCATTACTGCGAGTTTTCCCTTTACATTTATATAAGGCTACTCCTCCTCCCTGCTGCCTTCCTCTTTGATCTCCTCTCAGGAGTTAGAAAATTACTGACCGCACATGCTGTGTTGATTTTCCTGCTTGCCATTTGAATGAGTTATCACTGTTACGCAATTCCTCTAGAAACGGTGAAGTTAGAGGGTGAAGTTTGTCTGGAAGGCTAAAGAGCCCAGTGGCCCATTTTCACGGCTAGGCACCCATTAATCAAATTTTGCACGCGATGGAAAGGCAAATTCCACAAAACTCCAAGGCTGATGATCTAGAATACAATAAGACATTGGGAAAAAGCTTACCTGAGCTCAACTCCTGCTGGTTTTAACCCTAACCCTTTTCTGCACTCGGTGAGGAATTCCTATATGACTTGGCATTCAAGTTATGTTAGAAAAAGAAGTATTGCTTGATGTACTATAAATTAGTAATGGGGGAAAAGTAGCCAGCTGGGCAACTTCCATTGATTTCAATGAGTAGGATTCCTCTAAGTATCTGTTTCCATGTAAGCCCTTTGCTTTTCATAAGACTGAGAACAAAATTTAAAGGAAATTATGTTATCAATATTTTAGTAGATATACTGCATTTTAATGAGATTTGTAAAATACAATTTTGGCCCTAGATTAAAAATAAAACATGTCAGTTTGTTATTCCCATTGCTTTTTTGGCTAGTGTTATTTTAATAATAAAAAAAAAAAATCACAGTAAAGTATATCTTGGACAATTAATTAATCTGATTTTACATCATGTTGGCTTTTTTCTTTTCATTTTTTTTTTTTCTTCCATACGGACATGGCTGTTTCTGTCAACAAACAGCAATCCTCAACTACTTTCCCCTTGGATTCCTGTGGATAAGTAGATTATAATTTTCAAAACGTGGTTACTGGGACAGTGTTCTGAGAGGATTTACAAACAAGGATGACCAAACTTTGCAAAAGAGGAACCCAGAGAAAGACCTCAGCCAGAATTTAATAGTTACATGTTTTAAAATGATGAGGTTCCTTAAGCATATATTTTTAACCCAGTTTTACGTCAATAATTTGACAGCAGCAGAGTACAAGAGCAGCAGCACAGCTTATAGCATGGACATTGTCACGCTGTATTCAATCTGAAGGCAAGGAGCCGTGCTACCCTTTAAGATACAATTAAAACAGAAAATACAATTTGATTTATTAAAAGCTACTAATAAGCAAAGCTAGCCAGCTGGGCTCAATCGACAAGGGAGAGAATGATGAATGAATGGATAGATTCATAGTTCACCTGACAACTAATCCGCACAGCAGCCATGGTGGCACTTCTGTGGGAAGTGGCACGATTGGGCACAAATCATCATCATCATCGTCATAGTCATTTGTATGTCTACAGCAGCTCTCAGTCCTGTATCTCACAGATCTTTGCAGACACTTAATTAAGCCTTGTGATATCCCCTCAAGGGAAGTCAATATTAGTTTACCTATAGGTAAACTGAGATACAGCAATGCGCAACTTGCTCAAGGTCATGGAGTGGGCCAGTGGCAAAGCCATGAATAAAACCCTCTAAATTTGACCCCAGCAGCCTGATTTAATTACAAAATGATGCTCCCCTTCTGTTTCCAGTTCCACGCTGGAAATAGCAGTGGCAGATGCTTTTGGGAAGGAAGCAAAACATGTCAAAAGCAAGAGGTAACAAAGTAGTTAAAAAAACCCCCAACAATAAAGAACCCATGCTCAAAAATTTCCATTTGAAAAACTCTTTCTAAATGTGGAAACAGGTCTACTGGGCATCTGTTGTTGAATAAATAAAATAGTTTCCTTTACTGAGGGGGGAATTTCATCATTTTACTTGCTCCCTAAACTACCACTCTCAACAACTAATTAATGTTAGTGGCTAGATAAGTAAACTAAACCATTGTGGTAGCATTTCTCAGATGTTTTGCATGTATGCAGACAGTGAAAAAAAACAGATGGAGAATACTATAATGAATTGAAATGTTCTATTTAAAAACTGTTTGTCAGCTGTAGTTAAGTTGACACTGTCATCATGGCAACAAATCACAACACTTCACATGTGCCTCTGTGCTCAAGTTTGCTCCTCAGAGCTGAGCTGTTGGAAATTGGAAGTTCTTGAGCAGCCCAGTGCGTGGAACAACAAACAAGCAATGGCTTCCTCAGGTTTCTACTGCACTCGGACTGGAAGGAGAAAGGTCAACGGAGCACTTGGGTTTATAACAAACTGATGGCTAACTCTACTACGCTGCACCAGATTAAAAAAATAAACAAACCAATCTACATAAGCAAAAACACTCAAAACCATATAAAGTGACTTGGTGGTTCAGGGCGCCGATAACGGGCTAAGGTTTTTCAGCTCAAGGTCACTGGCTGAAGTTTGCTCTTGATGTAACTCAAAGTCTTTACAAAGTGCTGCTCAAGTCCCAGCCTATGCAAAAGGCACTTCTGGTCTCTCTGCAGTCCCCAGCGGGCCGGAGCCCACAGGTATTTAAAAAGCAAAAAATGTCATTTCAGCTGGTGCTGCTTAGCACCTTTGTTGATATTCTCAGTGGAGGAGCAAGTGGGCACCAACAGGGCGCTCCTCAGCACCGCTGGGACAGCTTGCCCAGTCTGGGAGATGCCCTGGCTGGGCTCTGCTTCTGGACACGGTGCACTCCTACGGCAAGGGCACCAGCCCCCAGAGCTGCCACTTTGGTACTCCTCACCGCTTTGCTTTGAAATTTGTTTTTTTCCTTTCTATACATGAAAAGGAAAAAAAAAAATACACATTTTCCTACTTACAATTTGTTGCCCAAATCCAAAGCCAGTGAACCTGTAGTAAAGAGCAAAGCATCTTAAAGGTGACGAAGAATCAGACCCTTGATTCTTTTGCCTGATCAAACTCCAACCCCAGCTGAAGCTCAAATGGGGGTCTTAGCATCATCCATCCACAATTATGATTACACCACTATACATTGTAGACTGTAATAACATTTGCCAGGACTGACATTTCTGTCATCTTCTCACAGGGCTTTTGAAACTAAGTCATGCTGCTAAAGTAGCCTGCAATTCTGAACTACTCCAGATTAATTTAAATGGATTTGCATTTGCATTTCCTTTACTTGTATTAGTTATGGCTACGCACAGTCAGAAGAAGTAATTAATAAAGAGTAAAAATGCAAAAGCCTGTTTTTTCTTTACATCACCAGTAACTGGTTTGAATCTAACAGAACTGATACTTGTGTAAAAGAGTATAAAACAATAAGCAAAGAAGTCTCAAACACTCTACTTGGTAGTAATTATTCCACTTTTTTAGGAGAGGTGAGAAAAATGTCTGCAGACCTGCCTACTCAGTAGAGCATGAATAATGAAAATATCTCTACGCAGCTTGCAACCTTCCATAATGATGGTTGCAGAAGAGTACATTATTAAACACTGTGGCAAATGTGTAGGACATTTATATCTCAGTTCTTTATTTTGCTAGATTTATGTGTTTAGTTAGTTGGGGTCAAAATTATTTGCCATACTTGCGGGTGCAGAATTGCTCTTGCTATTGTCTCAGTTTTTACACACGGGAAGATAGAGATTGTCACGAGGGAAAATCAGACACGGGTTTTAGCAGCAAGGACTTGATTTATTATTGCTTCAAACAAGTTTCATGCATTAAAGATCCCTGTACAGAACATGACATGTTCTTTCTTTAAAAACAGCTACACACTTTAGGACAAGTGACATGATCCAAATGGTCTCGACTGACGTTGATGGCTATTCTAATGCAGCACAGGAATGTCTCCCTGACTCAACATGTTTAACATTTTTTCAAACAGAAAGGAAAAGAATAAAGGGAAAAAACACTTTGGTAAAATGAAATCTCCATTCTGCAAAAATTCAGTTTTCATCTCACTTTCTGTATTGACTGCTATCCCTTCGGCTAAAGAAAGCATTTCTACATACCTACACACACAGAGCCCTCCCTGCTCAGATGTGAATTTCAGCATTTGATAATCATCTGTGGAGGGTCACATCTGAAATCCACTGATCTGGAGGGAATATTTTCCCTCATCTTCACTTGTCTTTAGATCAGGTACATACAGATGTGTTAATTACAGGAAACAAATTGCTAAGTAACACCACTGAAGCAAACCCAGACATTTTTACTGGGAGGAAAACTGACAGAGCTGAAGGGACACAATGATATCTATCACCCAGGGTACTGGTAACAGTGTTTTAAATTGCTATAACAGAATTCATCTGGAGAAAATCCTAAAGCACTTCGTACAGAACAGGTAAGCACATTTTTAGATGTTAATATAGCTGAAATATTTTTACAGTTAAGTACCCCAAAAAGGCAATTAATTATGTAAAGTTGAAAAGCTAGTTATAAAGCTAGTTTATTATTTTATTCCCTTGCAAACACACGGAACACATGATGGAACACATGAACCTGTCATTTTCACCAAGGTTTTCTTGTTGTTTCTTGTTTGGGGGTTTTTTTTCCTCCTCTATATGGAAGACTCTTGTTCTTTATAAGACATGTTATTGTCCCATTATTACAAGAAAGATTTGGTGAAGTTTCTTTTGGATCCCACCAAAACAACATGAAAGGTGACTACAAAAACCGATGAAGAGCGATCTGAAGTGTTCCTTTTTCAAAGGACAAAACATCAGCCACAATGTCATCAATTCTGCTCACACATCAGAATGACATGAGGACAGCAGCAATTATGTAATTCTGAATTTATATCTACGCAAATGGACAGAACACTCTCCATCCCTGAGGTTCCAAGGAGCTACAGACAGCTTAAATACTCTTTCTTCCTTCATCATTTGCCAGCCTAACTTCTCTTCTGCTTTCCTCTTACAGTCCCAGTCTTGTTATGACCCTCTCGTGGCTCTGATTTCCTCTTTCCCACCCACACATCAAACCCTTCCACAGACATGACAAGCTCCCCTGGTCTGCTTCCACACATGCACTTCAGCTACAACAACTGCTCCTTTAAGTCAACCGTCTCCGCTTCTTCAGATCCAGGAAAAGCAAACTATTTCAAAAAAACAGGAGGCCAGACCGTCACCGGTCACGTAAGAACTGCAACCAGCCAAGCTACGCTGACCTGTGCACACCAAACCAAGGAGGTGGCCTGTTGACCAAAGCAGGTGTTTTCAGTGCTACCCTCAGCTCTTTGGTGCCCAGGTGACCACCACGGCAGGAGAGCACCACCAGCCTCCACACAGCTACCTGGCCAGCAAGGGCTGAAGGGAACAACAGGCTCTGAAACGTACCTGCTACCTGGTGAAGAAAGCCCAGTGCTGTAAGCCGTGGTGCCACCAGTCCCCTCACCGTATTCATCACCAAGTCACAACACACCAGACCATTTTAAACCACAGGAGATTTTTACCTTGCTTTTATTCTATCCCTGTACACATAACCTTTGCTAAGGAACTTATCCTAAAAAAGGGCTAACGCATGAAGTGAAAGCACCTGAGCAGCACCTTCAGTATTATCCCAGGGTGTTTCTTTTTTGTTTTTAAGTGGGAAAAAGAAAACGCAGACTGCTATTTCCCATTTTAAGTCATCAAATGTGTTTCACAAGACACTATGATAAAGCTCAACTGAAGAGCTGCTACATACTGACTGCCGCTTAGCATGCTTTCAGTGTCATTCTTAATCTCCATATAGCAATTGCACGTGATTTCCTAAATCTTCCATTTTGCATTATGGCCCACACCTATTTCTCCTTTGGTTCATCTCTATCTTAAGCTAGGAATGGAAAGAATACTCGTACAAGGGAAGAGATACCAGAACAACTTTTTTCTTTAGCATTCCTCCAAATGGATTCTTAAAGTTTTCCCAGAACATTTTGGTGTGCACAAGCAAGTTGACAGGTTCACAGCATTTACCTGCTGTTTTAGGAAGAGGAATGAAGACGTCGTAGGTACAGAAGAGCAGTACCTTTGGGAGTAAGCTTAAACACTCTGTATACAACTCCAGCAGATTTTCTTAATGTATTTTCACACAATGAGACCACAGGTAGAGGTGTAAGAGCCACTGAGAGCGTAACGAAAACGTACTGCCGATCTGCAAGAACCTCAGCTTTTCCCACATACAGTCAGTGATTGTCTTCCCATGTAAAAATATGGGTGTCCAAATCCCCTCTGAGGTCACAACAGGTGGGATTCTTCTGAGCATGATGTCACCGAAGTTGCTCATCTAGCATCTCCTTAAAGCTGACAGAGAGAGCCAGGTACTTACAGTGTTGCATGTCTCTCTTCTCAAGTAGCCATCTGAAACAAAGATGATGAATTGTGCCCTAGAAAGCCCCGTTCCTCTCCACCAACTAGAAAAAGTCAGGGATGGAGAGCTCAGATACAGAAGTTTACACCAGAGTTCTCTAAAGTTAGGCGAAATGAATCCCATCGTAGGAGTTTTTCCAAGGACTTGAAAGAGGAGAGGATTTCATCAAAGCGCTATTTCAAGATAACTGTCAGAGTTAAAAAAAGAAATAATTCACTTAGCCATGGCTGGCTTTAAGTTGGGCTCGCTTCTCCTTAGGAAAATTGGTTTAAACCTCACATTCAGAATTATTTCACTCTATCTGTTTGCAACAACACAGTAAGTGGGTCAGAACAGAAGATGAATATGAGGATTTTTCCTCTTTGTTCTTGATTTTACAAGTGAGTGACTCTAGGGTCCCATCCACAGCCCCTTAATCTGTCTGTCTCCAGTGGTCTCTCTGTAAAAGCAAAGGGACTCCACTGGGACTTCACCAATCACACATTTTAAAATTATTTAGATTCCTTGATACAAGGACTATGAATATCATATATTAATTTTTCTTCTCACTTAATTTTTCCTTCTGCAGCTCCCTGACATACTTCTAACAAGGTTCTAGCTGGACAAACCACCTTTTTGCTTTTCCTGTTTTTGCAAAGGAAGGCAAAGGAAAAGGCAACTCCCCAATTTATATTTGTCGTTGAGCCTCATTAAGGTTTAAGAAAACCTTTTTGTTAACCATAACATGTCCCCTTGTTTGGTGAACCTCACTGTGAACAATAAGTAGAAGGTCTCACACAAAACTCTCCAGGTGCTATTGGTAATTGCATAAAACCACAGAGACTGAGGACCTTCAAAAAAAAAAAAAAAGGCACAAAGCAAGGCGAAGTGCTTCAACAAAAACGCAAAGGGTGGGGTTTTTCTTGTAAGAAATGGATTAGACATAGCTGAACATATTCATACAGGTGTGGTTAGACTCTAACTGCACTGGATTACACCGACATTTATTCACACAATTTAAAACCTTCAGTTAATAAGCTTGAACTCTCCTGGCTTTACTCAGAGTGTATAAGAGATTGACGTACCAACAAAATAAATACTCTCAACATTTCCTTTCTTGATGCTTCTCTTTGACCACTGTCAGGCTACCATTTGCATCTTGAGAGAACAAAATTAAAATCTCTCATACACAGAGGAGGATCCTCCACTTACTTCTCTCTTTTTATTCTCTTACTGTTATCCTCCCCCCGTCATTGTAACGTGATGGCCAAAGAGGCCAGGCAGGCGCATCCCTCTCTGCAGCCGAAATGCCTCTTCATGCGGCTAACAAGTTATTCCCATGATGATGGTCCATACAGTCTAAGCTAGAAGACAGAGACCAGACAGACAAACCGAGCAACATGCTCTCTCACACCTTCTCATCTATCGTGATCCTCTTCCACCCCACTTCTCATCTCTCTCTGGCAGGTAAATATTAACACACCTAACAACGTATGTATTTATGAAGGAAGAAGAACTAGTTATCTGGCATACATGTAAGAAAACAGAAATTAAACCAGACCTGAGAACAGAATGGCAGAAGAGAGGCATTAAAAGAAATGTAAGAAATAGCCAAGACAAGGAAAGAGCTTATGTGTTAAAAGCAGTTCGAATTCATTTTGCCAAAGTTACAGGCACACTTCAATAGCTTAGCGTTGTTCTGACAATGTAAGACAAACGTACACAGGCACATAACCAGTCAAAATAGGTATAGGTTCTTCTGTATCAGAATGACGCAGAGTAACTGGAGAAACCAGAAAATCTGCCACATCAATTTGATGCAGGGAAAGAAAAAAGTTAATATACAGTAATACCATCTGAAAAAAATGGTCCAAAGCGTAATTCAAGGATCACTCCTTGCCTGAGTAGCTGTTTTGTTTCCTGTATACAGCAGGCCATTTTTAATGACACCCTTTATTAAAGTCCTAGTTTGAGAAATCAGCAGAGGTCCAGATTTCACTTGTCTTTGCAAAAATGCAAACCAGCTCACTAACATAAAAAATAATTTTAAAAAGCCTGCAATTTTAACTGAGAGCCAAGTCCAGTCCTCTGTTCCAAACATGAGTGAAATGGGATTGAAAAATCAACAACAGTGAATTATATTCAGCATTTATATCAGCATCCAACAGGATTTAAAAGTATTCCACTTCTTTGGCAGCAACAAACCTGGTTTAGATGCATCAGTAGGCTGGGCTACTTCACCTAATGTCCAGTACTATAGGTGTGAATACTCATGGAAAAGAACATCTGCTTATTCGCAATATAAAAATTATATAATCACGCCACTGACCTTGGTGGATTCACCTCCCTTCAGGTTTCCAGTGAACTCAGATAAGTTGTTCTGTGGCCAAGAATATTGCATCAGCCTTAGCATAAAGTTTTTTCTGATAACTTAGAAACTGTGAAGTCATGGCAGAACAACATCTAGGTGATTTTTTTTTTTTAAAAGCAATTTTAAAAAAAGTATAATTGAATCTCTGCATCTCGCTTGCAGACTGCTTACTTGTGAAAATTACAACCACTGACAGAGATAAAAACTAATACCATAACACAGCTAAGTTTTAAGATAGCCAAACCTCTTTAGGAAAATAAGTTGGAGCACTCCTTGGCCCTTAGGAGTGAATCTCCTACTCCATGTCTTTATGATATCTTTGAAGTATTCGATGCTTGGGGGCAAGAAAGAAAAAAAAAAAGAAAAAAAAACCCCACACAGAAAACCCCCGATTAAAAATATTGAAGCATTCTGTGAAGATATCACCCTTTCATTCCTTTTGGCCAGCTACAAATTGTCAGGCTGTTCAAACCCCTGACACTATACCAATCCCCAATGCCTGAATGACATTCATCAAATAATTTCCTAATGAAATGTATTAGAAACCACTTAGAAAAAAACATATCTGTCTAATTTCCCAGAACAGACTAGAGGCTTAATTTTGTTCTCAGCTACACTGGAGTAATTCTAGAATAACTTAATTAATGACACTGAATTACTGAAATTCTCATAGCAGCATATCTGGAAGGTGAATTTGGTTGTGGGGACAATGGATTATGAAGACTCAAGGTGCAAGATTCAAGCTCCAAATATCCAGCTGATGTAGAGCTGCTGTCTTTCTTCCTTAGCACAGGGCTGGGGTTTGGGCAGAGGCCATTAAAACAGGTTTTTTCCTGTCATTTGATGGTTCTGTATCACATACAGATACCAAGTTACAAACACAAAGTAACCCTGAAGTTGCTCCAAAGGACAGCACTGTTGGGATGGAGGACAAGTCAGTCCAAAGAGTCTCAAAAGCCTCCTTGGCAGCTGCTCTCCCAGCGGCACGAGCAGGGCACAGCTTGCAGTCCAGCCCACGTGTTAAAAATCATCATTATCATTAGCCAGGGGTAGACGGAAGGCTTCTAAGCAGACAAGCTTTATCATACACTGCTGAATTATAAGACCAATCACCAATGAAATAACATTTGCAAAAAAAAAAAAAAAAAAAAAAAAAAAATCAAACCCACAGGGACAGAAAATTCCAAGAAAAATTATCTCTTTTTCCTTGTCCAGAGGAAAAAAAGCCTCCATACATCATCACCAGATCAGCAGTGGTCATATACACATTGGGTTTTTTTAAGGTATCAGGATATTTTCCTTTTAGGAAAAATGGTTATAGATCAGTTAAAACAAAATCATGGAAGATGTCTTATCAACTGGAAAGGCTAAACACATACAGTATTGTTGCTGCTAATCTGCCTGGAAAAGGGAGTGAAAACTAATAGATAGGTTTAAATTTATATAGGCTTATACACAATCATTTTTTTGTAGCACGATATAGTCTTTGTCTTTGGAGCATAATGGAAAATATTGTAAGTCTCATGTTAAAGGCAGCTTCTACAATAGGGAACTGACTTTGAATCCAGCCTGTCCTACATTTCCTGTGCACATTTGGGTCATAAAAATCTCATTTATATATCCTGTTCCTCTATTCTTGGCCATGCCTTTCTTATAACATGACTGTATAAGCTAATATACAAAAACTATCTGTAAGGCCTACACCAGGATGCACTCTATGGGTCTCGAGAGACCCTTTACTGTTCGTGTCTCGTCCTATAGATTTGGAAGTTAAGGTCTTTGTTGTATTCATATAGGTTTTCAGTTTCAGAAGGTTTGTTAATGAAACACATTTCTAAAATGTATTCTACTTCTATTTTTAGTGAACCCCAAACCTGCCATACCTTGTTTTTTCCCCACCTAGAAGTCCATCAGCTAGATCTTTAACTTTGGAAATCCGCAGAGGGCAAAACGATGTCCAAGAGTAAACTAGGAAGCATAAAAAAAGTCTAATAATTTTCCATCCAAAGAGCCGATGACAGCCATGTTATGGCAACTGCTCCTTAGAACAAGGGACAGCATACAGTGTAACAGTCACAGACCATATTTACTTGCGGTAGTGCTAAAACGGCCACAAACTGCAACAAAAATTGTCCACATGTGGACTGGAATAAAACGCTAAATTATTGCGTAGACATAAGACAAGAAACCAATATTATCGCCCAGAACACATCAGGTCACCGATAAATAACTTGTATTAGAGGAAACACCAGCAAAACAAGCAAGAAAAGCTAGTCTTTTTCTTCTTTTTCAGGAGCAGAAGATATTCATCGCTGCAGCTAGCACAGGGGTTTAGACACGATATCCTGAGGGGAGTTAAGGTCTCCTTCCTCATGCAGATTACAGTCTAATACAGAGATCACCTTGTGGATGCTTTGCCTCTCTTTTAAAGCCGCAGACACCGTTTCTCTTCACTTTCACAATCATAAGGCTGGAGCAGCAACAAGAGTTCATTTGGAAGCACTTTATTAGAAAACCACGTCGGGTACTGTTATCTACCGTTCCGTGTAGCCTAACAGTTGGAAATGAGATTTTTCCAGCAGCATGATACCTACCAGCTACCCACAGCCCACCTCACAGAACTTCTCAGATCATAAGATGAAAATCCCTGGACAGATCAGTGGTCCAACTTGTTTCTTTATGTCCTAGATTTCTGGCGTCTCAGACTCCCGTACGAGCAGAGCTCTCATTTGAAAATCCCATTTTCTCTCTGTATTAAGAGTAATGGTTTCTCTTGCACATGAGAATAATAGCTTCCTTTGTACATGCAGATTATATGTTCACAAAAAACCCCCACAAACAAAAGTCCATCAGGGGGTTGCAATAAAGGTATACGTGCAAGCTAATAGAAGCAGTCAGAGCTGGAAAAATAAGGGACACAATGAAACACTTTCTGACACAGGTGCTTGCCCAGCCAGGAACCCATTAGCACCTTGTCAAAAAAGCCCCTAAGCACACAAAAATATGAATTTGGAAGTCATAAAATCCAATGGACATACACAATTAAGTGACCAATGAAAACCTGTCATCATCTCTCCCTGTTTGGAACATAGCCAGAAATGACTGGTGGGAAGGAAAAGATAATTTGGAAATATCTCAACCTCAACTCCTAGTGTGTACTGGCAAGGAAAAAAAAAAAAAAAAAAAAAAGAAAAACAAAAGATGTCACACAGCAAAGGGTAAGAGAGAGGAAAAAAAGAGTGGTTTGTGGCAATATCTCCATTAATTTTACGAGACTTATGAAACCTGAAGCTGGGCAGTGACTGTTGATTTAGCAGGATCTAGGGGCAAACTTATTGAGTATCTCCCACAGTTTCCATACGGAGCAAGATACAAAGCATCTGCCAAAGACCCAACATCCCTACCTTCACAGTCTCCCACATCAGTTGTCCCCAGTTCCCCTAGGTCACTTCGTCTGCTGCGGCTACAGCTACTGTTGTCTATGTTTTCTGTACCTCGGTTTTCCTAGTCCTCAAGTGTCAGTCACTCCTCGACAAATCCAGTCTCACACCTTCCAATCCAAAGCTTCACCACAGCATGAAAACTACTTACATCTTGGCTGTCAAACTTGACACATAGCGAGCTTAAAGCTTTAGTCTAACTAAAAACATGTTTTGCTGGGCTTCTGGAGTCAAACCTCTCTGGTCACAGCTCGTCATCTTTGTCTTCTTCCATTCAAAAGTCTGTTTAAAACTTGTTTATCCTTTCTAGGATTCTACCAGGAATCCACCCATGTGTAACTTCATAACATAAGCCTTTAATTATGGAAAAAGAAAAGAGCCCGCATGAGAAATCAACACACCCACTCTTAGCAGCACACCTCTCCCCACCCTGTTCGTCTTGATTATACATACTTAGGTGGGAAACTGTTTATTATCACCAATTATGGAGCAACTCTATCCTCGCTGCAGAACCCTGTCATATTGCAGATTGCACAAGTACTGTAAAATAAGACAGTCCTTGATGTAAAGAGCTTTTGGCAAGGCTGCCATGGAGAGGACTCCTGGTATTCACTGCCCAGGATACCTCTCTGGAACCCCTTTGCTGTTCACCATACAAGAAAAAGAGGGGGGAAAACTTCAAGAGAAAACATGCTTCTAAAAGTAAGTATCAGACATAGTTAGAAACACTGCTGGATGTAGATTTTAAAGTAAAAGTTGGAACATCTCAGTGATTTTCACAGGATCAATACCTTCCTTCCCTATGTTGTTCATTACATAGTCACTGCAAAGCACAAAGAGACTCGGAAAACTGATCTGACAGGCACTTGGAAATACCCCTGTTTTCAAGGCTTAAGAGAATTAAGGGCCTAACTCTTCCACCAGCACGATTCAGAAATAAATGCAAAGAGTCACCTGCCATTATGCTGCTGTAAAACACGGATGCAGCCGAGATGTTGTGCTTGCTCCAGTGAAATAACTTCAGTAACACATGCAGATTGACATGCAAATAAACCTCTTGAAATTGCACCAAGAGAGGTGGAGAAAGACAATCTTGATTAAAATTTTTTGAAGGACACTACTATGAGGTGCTTAGTTATGATCAGCTCAACATAAATTATCATATAACCCATTTCCAATGAGAATGCAATATGAGCTAAATTTTACATTGATTTATAGCTTATGAAGGCTTCACTGAAAACCCTGGTTGTTTCAAAAGTCCAGGTCAGTGCAGAATTAAGGTTTGTTTTCTTTCATTAAACAGCTACAATTGTGCATTAGGGGTGGAAGGTCATAGAAATAACAAGAAAAGGACTTAAAAAATTATCATCCCATGTAAGGAAAAAATTATTCCCCTGTGCAAAGTCCTAAACCTGTGTTCAGTTTGGCCTGAATTGACTGCAATGATTGATAAAATGTAAAAGATGATGTCATTGATTTTTGAAAAGAAATACAGTAATACAAGTTATATCTGAAGTCTTTCTCTTTTATTCACAGATTCTAGATGCCTTTTTTCAGACAAAAAGCCTCCACCTGCATCAAGTCCCCATTTAGTCTGGAAGTCTGCAAAGAGCAAGCAGTGGCCTACCTTAAACAGCAATGAAAAATGCGTTTCCCTCTTCTGCTTCAGAGACGCTGTGAAATCTGCTAAAAACCACACAGACTCTAGCAGAGTCTGTGTTCTGGTCACAGCTGTGACATATAGCCAGAGAAAAGGCAGAAATTTGGATTTATTTGCATGGTGTAAATGGATCAGAGTCAAAGCTCAGGGCTGAGACTGTGTGACAAGACGAGCAACTTGCAAAACTGATTATTAAAAGGCTGTCCCACACGAAACAACAGTCACACGTGGGGATTTGGATTTTTCAAGGTACTTGGGTTTTGTCTGTAGGTTGTTTTTTTTTTAAAAAAAATTATTATTACATGTCATTAATCTGTTCAGGCATTATCTCCCTTTAATTCTGCTCATTGCTTTTAATAGTGTATTTCAAGATATCGGCAAAGTATCTCGCTTTTTTCGTATTAGCTCCACTCATGCAACCCTTAGAGCTCAAAGTCTTGTGTGATTAATAGCTCTGCCAGCAATTCCTATTTAAAAACTACGCCTATTTTACCTCTTTCTACCCTGCCTCTGATTTTCCTCTACTCCGCGTGCAGAATCCCCATTGCCAGTGTCTTCATGCAACCCAAAACTTTTTCTCGGTATTCTTTTTCCACTTGAAGGTGGCCCTGTCGATTTTGTTTGACTGGATAATAATCAAACCACTTAAAAGCACAATCCTACAAGTAGCTGAGTGCCCGCTACAGATGTACGCTGAAAGCAGTAATTCAGTGCCTTTGAAAAAGCTCAGCACCTTGCAGGATGGTATCAGTATGTTTCAGCTTGCTAAGCTATGATTTGCCTGCACCCCTTTTTCTTGCCAAGAAGTCGGCATTACCTCTACTCTTGGATTTCAAGAAAATAAGGTATTTAAACAAGATCACACAGGATCTGCCACCAAGCAGGCAATGCAGGCACCTCATTGCAAGCCTCCTAAGAGGGAACTAGAAGTGTGAGTTAGGTATTATTCTGTCACTCCCTGACAATTTTTTTTTTAATTTTTATGTATGCGTATGTATATATATGGTGCTTCTTGACTCTTTTTAGGTAGCCACGTCTCCTCAATATCTCATTCAGGTGTAGCACGGAAAAGTCTAACAACCCTGGGCTGGCAGCCAAGCTTGCCAGTGACTGACGCTCGTTTAACTGAGCAAAGATTTGCTCTGCTCCAAGCAGGAACCTGACTGCACAAGGACCGGCAGTGACAGCGAGGGTGCAGGCTTGCATCCTAACAACACCGCTTCCAGCTTGTGTTCAGGCAAGTGGAACCAGCACTTAAGCTGAATGCTAAAAGGCTTCAATCTTCTGCTTCTTTCCAATTCACCTCCTGTATAAACCCAGGACTTTCTAGTGAGAGTGCCACATTAGGGTAGTTACATCGCTAATCCGGGCATAATTTTAAGCTCAATGAAAGGTGATTTAAATGTTGAAGGAGGAGAAAAGCAAAGGGAGGCACAGAAGAGAGGAGGTAGAGAGGAATGAATTGCTTAGAATACATTTTAAAAAATGTATTCTTGCCAGTAAATGATAGAAATAAATCAGCAGCATGAAGTCACTGGTAGCTGGATTTAAAACAGAGTTTATGACCATTTGCTAAGGGGCCAACATAAAGCATAAGCAAAACTAATAAAAATACAGCTTCCACGAGCAATGATAATGTTAAGCTTTTGGAACAAATTCTTTGATTTAAATGAAACTACACTTCTCCAAACACAGACTACAGGAAAATTCAACAAAATCTCCGCCCCAAAGGTTTTACTGTCTAACTAGTCAATGACCTGGAAGGGGTGGGTGGGGGGGTGGGGGGTGCGTGCACAGCGGGGTGGGTGCAGTAACAGAAATAAAACCATGTAGAGTGAAGTCTCTGCCCAGGAGGAATATATGGATACCTAAATCTCCTTGCCTCACTTGGTGACAAAAAAAAACTCCACAAAACCAAACAAAAAAGAACACAACACACACCTCATTTTCCATGGAGAACAACTGAAGAATTACAGCATTTGCGTAAGCAATTTCATGGTTATTAAACAATTGGCCCCCCAATCTCTCGCTGTCTCTTTTTTTTTTTTTTTAAGAGAGGATACTTTTTCTTTAAGAGAAGTAATTAAAAGAGGCAAAATGCTCTGGTCGTACTTCGTTTTGAACCCAGGTGGACTAGTAAGCTGCAGAAGAGTTGTTCTCGTGCACCTGATTTCATCAACATTCCCACAGTTTTGGAATCTAGTCTCTGGTGCTTTTCAGTCTTGGAGAAGTTGCTAACTATGACCCCATTTATCAAACAGACTAGCAATGTACTGGTCAAAGAATGCATCCTTTACATATCCAGTGGCCTGACGCTGGGTTTGATGTGCAAGAAACACTGTACCAAGCTGCGAACAGTAATGACGTTAGCCTAGCCTGTGGACTGAGATAACCTCTTAAACTTTTCATCTCTTAAAACTTCGGTTTACATTTCAATTAGGTCACAAGCAAAATCCATTTGGTCATGTCAATCTACAGATGATATAGCTTGATCATAAAAATCATCACAGAGCTAAGTACAATTGGTAATCTCTTAGCAGGCAAAGATGCTCTAAATTAGAAACGTGTGGGTGGGTTATGCATCTCTACTATCAGTCTGCAGTAATCCATCCGCTAAGTACTTTTTTTCATATGTTATTCTTAAAGTGAATATAAAAGTGAAAATAAAAATGAAAATAGAAATAGCCCAACTAAAGTATACTAAGAAATAAACATCAGTGGGAATGGGCAGGAAAAGCAAGAGTGGAAGTGAAGCCTTCTCAAAGAAAGCCCTTACAGTCCACACACACCCGAGAGATCCTGTGGCCAGATTTCTGCCTCATCTTTCACGAGACAGAAAACCAAAGATCACCAAAAACCTTGGCACCTTTAATACTGAAATGGCTTCTGCCTCCTCCTTTCTCTCTCCGGGATTTTTTGAAGCTGGATCTTATAATTGAAAGCCAGTGGATTAAGCATAACACATCAAACCACTGTTAACACCCAGTCTCCCGCAAGGCTGAATCCTAACAACTCTGTTTTCTGCCTACAGTATGTGCAAGCAAGTGGAACCACCACATGCACTGCATGCTAAAGGCCACAGCCTTTGTCTTCTCCAAGTTCTGTCTATTTCAGAGGCTAACATGCTGCAATTAGTCTAATTAATGTGAAACAATGAGCTGTGTTACCACTTATCAAATTGATTGTTCCCCTATCAAAACAAAACAGGCTGGCTTTTTGATGTAATTTCAAGAGATGATTTGAAATGTCATGTTGCTGCAAGCCAATTACCTTATGACTGGAGTCACGGTCAACAGAATACATAATTAGCACGAGTTTGGGAAGGCTGCTTACTGCTAGTATGCTAATTAACTGTCTTTTGTCATAAAACAAAAAGGTTGTAGCTAGGGTTGTGAAATAGGTCTTTTTTATTTACATTTCTTTGTGCTTATCAATGTGAGGCATGACAATGCAAAAGAATGGAAAATTTTAATTCCACTACTTCAAATTAAAACTGAGCCGCAAGGTCAGGTACAGCGTTGGGCTACAAGCAACGCTCAGCTCTCCCTTGCGTGACACGCAAGCTGCACCCTCTGCCCAAAGCGCAGCAAAATTAAGCACCGAGTGAATCTCACACCAAAGAGCCACCACGTAGCACCTACGAAAGGAGGAACGGGCACTCCATGGGTACCAGATGCTCCTTTCCAGGAAGGAGGAGGGTGCCTGCGAGAGCACAAGCGCCACCCTGCCAGCCCCAGGCTGCTCACCGCACCTTTACAAAAGCACCCTCCAGAAAGCTGAAAAAACTACACTACACACAAATGACGCTATTATTTCTGCTTGAGCGTGGTGCTCAAAGAGTGCTTAACGAGGGCGCGTGGGATAGCAAATGAACCCTGCCTGTAAGTAAAAAGCTTCATAACTCAGCTGCTGGCACCTCCTCTCTGTCGCCTCATTTGTGTGATAAATGTTGTATTCCTCAGGCATTCGTTACAGGGCTCATCCTGCACGGTGCTGGGTGCCCTCTACAGCTCTAGGTTTCAGGGAAAGCAGAGGAGCTCATTACTTTGCAGGACAGAAATCTACCAGAAAGAATCCAAACTTCAACGCCGGCGATCAGCAGCTCCCGACCTGCCTTCTCCCATCCCGCTCATCACTGCTCCACACACAGCCACGCTGTCACGCCAGGGAGACGGAGGGCAGGAATTAGCTTAGTGAATCATTGTTAATTCCTACCAAATTAAACGCTGGTTTTCTTTCTCCTGCCTATAATTCAGCACTTTATCTAAGGTTTTGCTTGGCCTGAGCAACTCCCGAGAGCAAGGTCTGGAATCACTGGAAGTTTTAATGATGTTGTTTTTCTAACAGCTGCTGACTTACGAATCCTCCTATTTGTCGTAAAAACGATTTTGTTTCTCCGTGCATGCTTGGTTTGAACCACTACAGAGATAACTCTCTTGCTTCTTGATAGCCCTTAAAAGCGAGAGAGATGTGTAAATCACTCTCTTACAGAGAAGAGAAATTAAGTGTTAAAAAACTTGATCAAGAAGTTGTCAAGCTTGCCTTTTCTGAAGACTTTGTTTAGATTCAAACCCCGTCTACTCCAGGTTCGTATGAAAAATTGCAAAGTTTCAAGTACAGGAATGGCATAGAGTGGATCATCTTTAAAATTACAATATGGAATCAGTAGGCATTGCTAAGTTATTTTCCTAATTTCTCTCTTCTAATCTGAACTGAACTCAAATTGTAATAAAATTAGGTATGCGTGCAGGAAGGATAAATTTTTATCTTAAATGATGAAACCTATAACGAATAGGAAAACACTCATTTCTTCTGGTGCTGTCATTTACTAGAATCAACATCATCCTTCCTGTCTTTATTCAGCAGAGAAAACAAAGCTAATCCCAATTTCTAAAGAGCTGGCTAATAAAGGAGTCAAGGGATCATTAGTCTAATTAACTCATTCCTGTTTTCAGTTTACATTTCATTATGCTATTACACTCTTTGAAATGTCAATTTTTAAATACCATAGAAAACTGTTTAACACATTATGTCCAACATTTAAGATATTATGTTCAACAAATCTAAGGACATATAGAACAGTTACTCAATATTAGTAAATTAATAGTATCCAGGTACACAACTAAACATCTCCCAGCTAGACATTTCCGTAAACTTTATTGATAGAAAAATCAGGGAAATATTTCAGTGACACTTGGCCCCTTGCTTTAAAGTGGTGCTTTTGCTACCCGAGTATTTCATAATAGTCAGGTAGATGTCCTTTCATCCACTTCTGGTAATCAGACAATTTTATTCTGAACAAAAAAAAAAAAAAAAAAAAAAAAAAAAATCAATTGGGACACCAAGCTACAATTTCCTGACGGTTGTTTCTTCTTCTTTTTACTGGGTGTCTTTCTATAGCCTAATATAATGAGTCACTTAATGTCTTTTAAGTCAATTTTTAAATTGATTGAATGAGTCGTTGAGTCATTGACTGTCTTTTAAGTCAATTTTTAAATAAATGCAACTTCTGTTAAATTGATGGTAACTTCTATAACCAGCTGTTTGCAAACAATCAACCTGAGTTAACAGTGCAGGCTTGTACTGCTACACTTGTCCGGAGAAGTGCAAGTTTCATTAAAAGAAATAATAGAATAGTTCAAGAAATTAATAATACGTGTGTGCACACAAAAGAAAATAGGAAGAGAGAAACTCACACGCTCCCATTTGCCCGTGGGCGCCTCTGAACATCTCACGTGTACTGGCTACCTACTTGCTGGGGAGAAAAGAGCTTTTGCTTGGCATTTAATCCAGTAAATCACTAAACGCGTGTAACACTACACATGACTTGTCCCCAAGCATCTCTTGGATTATTCACATGTTTAAAGTAGACATACATCGCAAACTGCTGGACCGCAGCCTGAAGTACAGAGATGTTTTGCCCATGTGCTGCTTCGTAGTGAAACGTCTCCAGGAGGCAATACCTGAGCAATTCAGATGGGCATGACTGGCACTACCTCCTTGGTATCCTCCTTTCCAAATGCCCCGTGATGAGATGCCCCCACCACCTGCCCAAGACTCCTCCAAAGAACTCCTTTCTCCTATGAATTTGCACAGTACCTACACCAACCATCATCTCAGTAGGTGACAGAATCAGGCTATACGTGCCAGGGTACACCCATAATGTTCTCCCAGTGAAAATGTCAGACATCGTGATTCCTTTGTATGTATTTTAAGGGATGCTAATGACTGCTTGCACCGACTCCAACTCATAGGCAAAATGAAGACAGACACATTGAAATGGGAATGAAGCATGACAGCAACTCTTACATAAATACAATCCAGGCATCAATTATATCTGCTACAGCATGGGCCCAGTTATTAGTCATGCTGGATAATAGGTAAAGAGATCTGATCCTTTACATATGTGTGAATCCTCTGTTGAGCATCCAAGATTCACCAAGACGCTATTTTAAAACTTTCTGATGTTATCTGGCCCTTACCTACAGCAAAAAGCTTACTAGTTAATTCCCGGGTTATTTTAATTTCTGAGAACTGGAATTTAGTCTTCTGAACAGCCTGGACCCTCATGAGACTAGTACAGCATCTCTACGACATCCTCTAATTGTGACAGTGCACTAACACAGGTTTAGCTCTTCTATGCTACAGATGCTACAGAAATCAAGTTTGTTTTAGTATCCACCTGTTCAGCCTATTGCAGGAAAAGAAATCCTTGCTGATCCTTAGCAAACAGAATGCGTGGCTAGATATTTCACTGTTTGAAGGAAACCACGCTGCTGCTCGTGATCAGTGTTTTTGTGTAGCTGTCCTTGCATTCTTGGAGGGAGGAGCATTCAGCTTTAGGCACCCAAGTTTGAAAAGTTTGAGAACGCAAGCTTACCTTAGAAACCTCTTACCTGGCAAGACACAAAACTCCACCTCAGGATGAGACGCCAATTAAGATATATTTATTCAAAATTTGAAATTGAGGGGCAATTTGAACAGCGGCAACCATTCACAATGAACCCTATGTTATGGAATCCATGCAATGCGTTTCTGGGATAATAGTACAGGAACCCCAGAGCTGCAGGAAGCAGAGAGGATGCTACCATTCTGCTTTCTGTCACCAGGAATAACACTAGAGGAAAAGAAGTGCCTTTAAAAAGATGTAAAGGAGGACTGCAAGTGCAGTGCACGGATTATTTTTAATGGCTTAACAAGATTAAGCCACATCCATTAATTAATGTATTTTGAGAAGGCTAATGAAAAACAACATATCTATCTTTTAAAAACATAATACACGTATCTTAAGTATCAGCTTTGCTTCAGGAGGACTGAATCCAGATAGGAACTGTGGCTAACAAGGTACCTGATAATGCTGCCGCAGTAGGCTGGGAGCATTAGCTCTCATTAATTCATGTTCTTAGTGTTATTCAGCATCACCGCCTGACCCGAATGTGATATAACAGGATGTGGCATGCCAGAATGCATCACAACATGTTCAGAATCGGAAAAAGCAAACAAACCCTCAACAACTAAACTTCCCTGCAGCCCCAGTATGGAGTTCAGCATTCCCAACTGGACACAGTCTTAGCTTTATTATCCATGTCTTATACCTCCCGTTGGCTGTTCAATTACTATTTTCTCTCACCTGTTTTCTAAAGCAGCCAAAGCAGGTCAATGCATTTTCACTTAAGAACAAAAGCACAGGATGCCGCTTAAAAGCTTTGACTGTCTGGGGTCTTTTAATTTCTTTCCCTCCGTGTGTGTCTAACCTGGTGCCACCCAAATCTAGCACTGTCAAGTGAAGACCAAGGTGATTAGGAGATACACACTGTTATTTTAGTAAATGCCTTAAAAAAATATTAAAAAAATATTTGGACCTGAAACAAGCCTGAAACATTAGAGCAAAGGCAAGTACAAAAGCAGGAGCTACAGCACCGTACGCCCCGTCTAACAAGGTGTTGAGCACCAAAGCCCAGGGGACTCTTGGTGCTCTCGCTGTGAAGATTAGACAAGAGCACTCGCGCAGGACACAGCAGGAATATGAAGGGACATGAAGTGAGCAATCCCAGCAGACAGCCTGTTGAAATGTCAGTCAGGCACTCTGCCTCCACCACCTTTCACAGAGCTAAACATCTCTTTATGTCAGAACAAATTGGGCAATCCTCAAATCTTTTTTTCCTCTCCCCTGACTTCAATGCAACAACGAGCGCCAGGAAGGAGAGCGGGAGGGAGCGCTCACAGACAGTTCAGTTCACTTCACATGAAAGCGCCCTGACACGCTACAAGACTGAATACTGATATTGGCAACTCTTACAATCTTATCAGAGAGGCAGGAGCAGCAGCAGGCAGCGTGCTACAGACCTTCCCCTTTCCAATTACACTGGATGGCTGTTCCTTTCCCAGGCATCCCACAATGTCCTTTGAAAATAAACTCCTGGGCTTGATCAAAGGCCACAAAAGCAAACATGTCATTTCCTTATTTACGAGCATATTTACTTTTGTCATCTTTTTCTTGTTTCCACTCCTACCTTCCCTCGTTAGTCCATTAAGGAGGTCTAATTTAAGTGGCGTCTAGCACAGTGCTCAAATGGAGACTGGTGAGCGACCGCAATCTTATTTTAAACTATTTGCTTTCACTTGCAAAATTCTGTACAGGGTGTTTGGTTGGGGTTTTTTGACCACAAAAACATACGCAGAAGTTATTTTTGCAGTATAGCAGTAAAGAAACGTTCCAACTGACTTCTGTGAATGTTAGAGAGGTCTTAGTTTGACTGTATAGAGGTGCAAGAATTACTGTGATTTATTTTTTTTTTTAATTTGATTCAACACATAAAACATTGCCTAAAAAATCATCAATTTTCATTCTTAAAAAATAAAAAGAAGGAAAAAAAATAGCAGCATCAAAGGAAAACAGAAAACTTAACCCAGCCAAGATGAAGGACTCTGAAATCACTGGAGCATCAGCCTCCAAGAACAGCAAGACTAAGCTGCTAGTTCACCTTTAGGTTATAAAAGGTGTCACATAATAAAATCTATTATAAAATACATATCTATCTAAAAAAAAACCCCAATGCCATAAAACACACCAACAAAAAAAAATATCTGTGGTTTTAAAAAAAAATGCAAAGTGAGTATCGATAATAAAATATAATTAATTGGTCACTGTCATGCCTAGCCACCTATTCTTTAGATCACAGGCTTATTGCAAGCATGATCATTTGTACAGAATGATCAATTCCTAGGACGTTAATCTGGATAATAATTTCTAAAAGTTGCCTAAAAGTTCTAATGTTAATTGATCACAGTTAAAGATCAGATGCATTACATCACAATTTCAAGTTCCTATTTATGACATTCTGGTAAGCAAATGTCTTGTGTATGGTACAGACATCACCAGACCATTTACTGCCCATTACTGCCAAGAAATGAAGCCCATGCTAGAGTAAACTGTGCAGTTTTCTGGCATTCATTAAAGGAAGAAAGCTTTGTAAGAAAAAAGAAATACCACTGATTTTTACAGGTGTTTAATAAAGATAAGCTGAAAAAAGGGTTCCTATTTTAAGCTTGGTGATAGCTAAAAATGCATTCAAATATGTTCAAAAGCAATCTGAAGTCTCCTAAAAATGGGTGTTTAAAAGTATTCAAGAAAACAGTAAAAATGCAAATAATATTTGTCACATTATTGTAGGATATGGGACAAAAATGCTCATAAATTCAAAGAACCCTGCTGAGGCAAACTGCATTTCATTTAAATATGACATTATTTGGGAGTCATTAAAACAGGAGTAACGTTTATCAGTTGCATTGTAAAGGTTAGTATGAGAAAACAGCAAAAGTTTGCCCATAGCAGAAGGAGTGGTGCAAAGGACTATGAGCATAACACCCTTAATTTTAGTTGTTGTAGCTGTGCCACGGCAATAAAAAGACTTAATGTAATTGATAATTCACTACTGTAAAAATACAGCAGTAAAAATAATGAGGAAGAACCAGTATTTTCAAGAATCTCTGTTCAATGTTCTAATATCCTTCATATACATTATAATGAGACAGATTTAAAAAAAAAAAATAATGAAAAAAGAAAAGAGTGCCAATAGCAACTGCTGACTTTCCATTCAGGAATGTGTTCAATCCTGAAAAAGAAGAAAGCATACAGTGCCTTGTGATTGCTACAAAATATATACAACTGCTCTCGCTCTTCCATTCCAACATGTTTCCCCGATTATTACTTTTTTTAATATGGAAATATAAACCCACTTAATGGGACCCTTAGGCTACACAGAAGTGGGCTAATACGTTGGTTTTAATATAAAGAGCCTAACTCTCACAATTAAAAGTGTCTAACCTTGCTGAAGAGAGATGCTTTCTAGCTACAGCCACGAAGAACCTTGCGCAATTGGAGACGAAACGCTTCTGTTTATATAGACTTGCAGAAGTCTGCCTGTACTCACTTCTGAAAACACACTGAAATGATGCTAAGACCCCCCAAAACTCCGGAGCTGCCATTTTGAGCCTCAAACTGTTCCCTGCAGTCAATCAGCAGCATTAATTGCTGCTTATTTGTACCTGGAAATCAAGATGTAGATGCACACAGAGGCCTTGATTACGCAGACATTTAGTCAGTGGCTTGACTATTGCGAGTAGTTTTTGGAGAAGCAATCAAATTAAGCATCCCATTAAACATCTGATGTAGGTAAATCAGTTCCCAGGTCTTAAAATTTGATCCATCTTGCTTTCCTCCATCTATTAGATTCATTTGTATTTGTAAAAATCAATCACACGCTTGCCTTAGTCTTGCCTTAATTCTGTCAATGAATTTAAACACATCACATACAGCACTTTAATGTAGTTTAGATTCAGCTATGAAGACGCATAACGGTTCTGAGTTAAGATAATTCTGTGGTAAATGGTGGCTCCCCTGGAAGTGATGCCAGTCACCTGGACTGTCCGTGAACTGGTCTCTGGTCTCTCAGCTCACTTTGTGTCTGTTCCCTTCCAATGCGTAGTGAGTCATGGGGTCCGAGGGGACGGGGAAAGGAGCTGGGGTGTTAGACTGCCTTAGTAACGGGGCAGAAGTCCCTCAGGCACGCACATGTTGCCCCCGAGCCAGCGCTGCTGGCACCACCTTTGTCACAGCGATGGCCAGGCAGCGTTTTGGGGAGGACCCAGCTGAACGCTCACCAGCCAGGCACAGTTCTCACCTGGCGCCTGCGGGCAGAGCTCAACACCACCACTACTCACAATATTTTTCTACTAAATGTCTTTTCCCCCCACCCCGCCTGGTGGTAGTACAGTCTGTACCACTCCATTTTCCTACCTCAGGCAAAACGTGCAGCCTTTCCTGAAGCTGTTCCGAACAGAAACTGGAGTAACACCAGGAGGCTTTTGCTCAAGACCTCCACAACCAGCCTGATCTGCATTACACCACATGGTATGCTTTCTCCCAAAATCTCCATGTGACCTGTGCCAATTTGTATTCGCGTTATTTTCTTTGAGCTTGAAATTGATTTGCAATGTTCTCTCTGAAGGCTCACCATTTACATAATTTGCCATTATTCCTGCATCACACACTACTCCACGTCACGGGCGAAGTTCTTCACCACAGAAGCGGTCAGGCGTGGGCTTAACTTTAAGCACAAGAGGTCCCCGGAGACATCTCTGCTACTGCTCGCATGCTACACTTCACCACACGCCTATTTACTTTGTCGTGCCACAGACCATACGTATCGTAGCTTCTTGGAGCTATTAAAAGTGGACACACAGCAATCGCAAGCAGAATTGGGCTTATTGTCTCCACAGACTCGTGCTAATATACCAGCGTCTCAAGACATCACTTCATTTTCATAACAAGGAGGAGATTTAATTTCAGCGGATTTGTGCAAAAAGCAATTTGGAAACTTTGCAACAATGATATTGCTTCCCATAAATGCCAAATTGGTAAAAACATCATAAGAGGCAAACACAGCACATTCACAATATCATTTCTTCTATCTTAAGTACCAGCATTATTCAAAGACATTATACTGCTAAGTATCCAAATAATTCATTCATTTTAAGGATCGAAAGCATAATATTATTTTGTTAAATTAAGCTCTCTCTTTTCCAAATCCCTCTTTTGCACTTAAACTGAGGAAATAAAGGCATCTGAAAAATGCATCTGCATGCAAGGCTTTTATTTTCAGTTTTCAGGGTCTGCTCTGCTCCAGTTGGGGTGTGCCCTTGCATTCTCGCTGAGTACCAAAACACAAACCTAAGTGCAGTAATAACTGTAAACCCCTGCTTTGGATCACAAAGCGAGCCACAGGTAGCATCTCATCCCTGTCTTCCACCGCTAGCAGGAAGGAGGCAGCTGGCAAGGGAAAACATCGCTCACCTTTACCTTACTGGCACCGCCATAACACAAAATCTCCGCTTAAAAAGAAATCGTAATAACGGAAAATGACTGTTTAAAATGATAGCAAAGACCAAAAGTTCTGACTACGGCAGGTTGAGGGAGGCAGACAGCCCGGTTTTAAGCATACCCTATTAACTGATGAACATCAGGACTTTGTGGTCATTTAACACTCCCTATAAATGAAGACTTGATAACAGTTATTGATCTCAGTTTTCCTGGAAGAGGATCCCTGGGCTCAGCAGTGAGCAGTTTTGCTTCTCTCAGTTCATAAATACAAGAATAGAGCTATTGCTCAAATGCCACCCTCGCTGCTGAAAATGAAATAAAAGTAAAATTTCAGTGCAGCACGGAAGCAATACAGGTGTATTTCCACAGGGTTTTTTTGGTAGATAGCCCAAGGTTAATATAATCTCAAATTTCCTTATGGGAAATAGAGAATCGCCACAGCTGAGCCCTGCTATCATTCAAAAATATTTCCTTAGTGAATGTCTACTCAAACCATAGAAGTATACAAGTTACTGTTCTTATTTAATTATTGATCTTCCTTGTGTTACCATGGTATCTGAATACCTCCGAACATCAAAGAATCCAGCCTAACTACACAGAAGACAGGACTATGAGCATCTCTGCTGCCCAGGCAAGAAGCTGAAGCAGGGAATGGGAAGTGTTGGGTTGGTGCATCCCCAGCACAACTACATCACAAGACACAGCTGGCAACAGCTATTGTCTCTCCTATCTTATTCTTCTGTCATTCAAAACTTTTCCCCATTTTCCTTCTTTCTAGCTTTTTCTCCCTAGAACTCTGCTATTGACTGGTCAAATCAAAAGCTGCTTTCTAAAACTTTCTGTGATGCCACCGAAAGCGCCTACATCACTGATAATATATTCTCACACGACTTAAACAGAGAAAATTAATCTCCTCTCTTTCCATCTCCCCTTCCCCAAAAACCTGAAAAACAATCTCTGCACCTCCTGACCCCCAGTTCAGATTAAACCTGGATATCGAAGAAGAGACCTAGAAAGAGGTGCACGTCCCTTCCAATGTGGATTTAAGGAGAAGCTACACAAGTAGATGAACTGTTGAACTCGGTCCTCTGTCTTAAAAATACATTTCGGTGGGATTGTTAATGCACGATATAAGTACCCGAAAGATGTAACAGACTTCTGAAAAATGAATTAAGGACGTATTGCCATCTCCAGCAAAATAATAAAAGTAGAGAGATTAAGAGGCAAGCATATCTTTTTGAATTGTAAAATAGGTTTATAGGTCTTCTAATAACAACTTTTACTCAAACCTTACATAAATAGGCTTATATGATACAAATATTATGTGGGCTATGTGGAAACTACAAGGTCCCTAATCATGTTTAGGGATTACTTGACAGAACAGAGACATTTCATTCCTACTGGACCTAGGGATTACAGCAAAGAAACATCTAATATTCCATTTTTTAATTTCATGCATTTTTTATTTACCTTTAATGATGCTGTATATATTCATCATCCTGAAATATTAAAACAGTATGAAAAAAGTAATAAATTGGTGGAAAATTTAGGGAATGGGAATGCAACAGCACGCAAATCATACACTATCAAGTGCTTGATACACATTTAAAATTACTGTCTAGTACAGCAAAGCCAAATTCCTGGCAGATTTCTGAAGCGCAAAGTCACAATAAGAAGATCAGCAGAACAGACTGAAATAATAGAATATTCATCCCCCTAATCCATATGCAATTCTTTAGGGCTTTTTTTTAACAATGCATATGAGGTCTGACTGTATTCAGGATTTAAATAAGTTGTCTCTCTCTCTCTCACACACACACACACTCACTCTGTATTTTTGTTTTTTAAAAAAAGTATATACAGTTATCATTTCTGCTCTACTGCACCCACATTGACAAGGTTAGCACATCTCCTCACACCCCAGATGAAACAATAGCATTTTAAACAACAAAAGTGTTAAAAGAAATACATTTATTCATACCATTGAAACCTCCTGCAACAGCTTTGTTGGAACGAGGGGGTCCAGTTTGCCTGGGAAAGGGATTTATTTTTAAAAAAATTTTTTAACTCTTTCCTACTTCATTCTAAATAATTACTGGTTAATTTAAAGCAATTTCATATTTAGTTATTGGCAATAAAATTTTGAGACCAGTATTAAATCTTGGAGAGCATGCCTTTCTCTCTAGACAGATGTAATTTGAGATCTGGTATTGTATAAATGGACAGAGACCTAGAGAGAAATAAATCATCTCTCAAAAGACAGATGCTGATGATAATAATGATACATGTAGAAAATGTGCGTGAGGATGGGTGACTGGGAGGTGCAGTATAAAACTTCCATTGCCATGCATGAGATTACTGAATTAATTTCAAGTAGCGCAACGCCACAACTGAGTTGTAAGATGTTCCTCCAAACAGGAGCATAAAAACATTCATCCCTTATTGTACAGACATACAAAGCCTGGTCTTGAGATCAGGCAGGTTTTACACAGGTTTAACTCTCTGATTAGGCTGCAGAACATCAACACCACAGATGGGTGATATTAACTGAACACAACGAAATATAAGACATTTGCAACGGTAATATGGACATGGACTTGCTAAATAAAGGTGCCTACATGTGATAATTATGGTGGCCACATGCAGAAAGCAGCTTTTGCAACCAACATGACAGTGCTTGTCACAACTCTTAGTGAGGTGAAGGAGCACTAGGACAGGTGATGGTACATGGAAAGCCATCTGGTAAGTGGAAAAGAGCCACCACGTCCTACCAAAACCTGACTACCCAAACACAGCTATTTGTAGTAGCAGGTCTCATGAGAAATGGCCTGGGGTGCAGAGTCCTGCCCAGCATTTACCAGGACTTCGGGGTTCTACCTGGTGAGGGACATGCTGACCCAGCCCCCTTTAAATCATGCTTGTGTGTTATCAGCCAAACTGGGATATCAGTTGACATTGCTATTCAAATTGCACAGTTACAGTTTTAATTTGATACAGACTAAACAAGCAACGTAAAACACACTTAATGGAAGATTCTTTTTTTGGCATGGAACCTGCTTTTCTTTGGCAAGAACCTGCTGTGATTTATGCAGCTGTGATGCCACTACCTGCCCATACCACGATGCTCGTCTGCTGACAGCGTTCAAACTTATTGGTGCTTATTGCTTACAGGTATCTAATTAATCTTGATAGATTGGGGAAACAAAATCACAACCACACTGAAATCAGCAGGAACAGTCCAGCAACAACAGGGCAAGAACACATCCATCCCACTTGCATATTTTGCAGGCACATAAGCGAAAGAAGCAGCATTCTTAGAAAGGATTTGATCTGTACTAGCGAGAAAGGTGTTAAGTTGTATAAGGAAATAAAAGAAAAACAAATATCAAAATTATGCTAGAAAATATGATGAATAAAGAGGGTCTATTAATGCACAGTGAACTTTGGGGGGAAAACCTGACAGATGCCCTGCAGAGCTACATTGGAGCTAATCTGAACCTGAAAGGCACCAGTGGCAGCAGCTTTGCTGCAAACATGCCATGGTTTTAAAAGACAGGGCAGTTAAGCAGAAGCACAAAGTACCATTTCAATTTTTTTTGGTGAATTTTCTCAGTGCAAATTAGAGTATGCCTGAAATAGATTAGTGCTACTCTTCCTTCTGCTATCCTGCGTTTTACAGGACATAACACATACCTATATGAGCATATTTTAGGGAAGACCACAACTGTTTGTGACAGAGGAGGCTAGAAAAGAAGAGGAAAGCTTTTGCCCAAATTTCAAAACTTTGTTCCAAACCACAGAGCTACTAAAGCTTTTTTACAAGTGCTTGTAAATACTTTTTATGTGCATAAAGAATATTTTGTTTCCTCATACTCATTCAGAGAAGTGGTTCAACCACCTAACCACCTTCTTTAGAAAGTTTCTAAGCAAGCAACGCAAGGCATATATTTGGAATATGAAAGTTTAATCCTGCTCATTAAAACATGACAAACTTATAATTAATTGAGAATGGAGTCAATAATGAGAACATCCTTCAATGTAATGATGTTGGTACTATCAACTTGCAATATGGGAATATGTTACAGAAAGTGAAGTATAATATGAAAAATTGTAAGTCAATTTAAAAAAGAACAGTTCAACGTTTTCCCTTGGGTCCAATCTTTAAAATGCAAATTTTAAATCCTCAAAAGTTATATTTTCCTAGTCATCAAATAAGATAATACATTACGTTGTTTTCCTGCAATGAGGAATAATTCAAGGTCTTATATTGCCGGATTAATCTCACAGCCAATATTTAGGAAAGGTTTCTTTTGGAGCTAATCAAACAACAAAAGCAATCTTCAAACTGTGCCATATTCATTGATTTGTAAGGTATCTTAAACTTCTGTTTTATTAAATGCAGCTTAAATTAGCAACAGCTCTAAATCCACCTGCTCATGACACCCCTTGAATTTCACAGACATTATGGGAGATAGGTAAAAAGAAAATGCATTCAGATCAAAATTATTAGGACAAACTTTTTTTTTTTTTTTTTTTGAATGAAAGATGACATTTCAGTTTTAAGATAGCACCAAGCTACATCCCTATTCCCTACCTGATGTCGCATATCTGGAGGTTGTTGCCGATGGTATTCAGTTTACTTTTTCTTATGGAGCTAACCGCCTTGACCTTACTGGATAAGGTATGTCCACTGATTCCTCCAAATAATGCTTATTTCTTTGCACATATGAGAAGGATAAGTGTCAATGTACAAATTTATGACATTCTTAGGCTTTCAGTATCACAACAGTATCATTAGGTTAAAGGACATTACTCCACAGAGGAGTAATGTTGTGATGGTACATCTGTTACCATAGGGACAAGCGGTAGGGAACACTGTGTGGAAGCATGTAATACCATCCCAATCTTCACCTTCACTACTAGTTAGCGTTGGTAGTTTCTTTTCTTTCTGTGAGCGGTCATACACGTGTGAACAGGATTTTGCCATGGTTTGAGAACATGTTTCAATGTAAAAATTTAAATGCCTGACTGTCGGCACTAAGAGATTCCTGAGTTAGCATGGCCGAGCTTTGAGCTCTGGATAAAGAAGTTTTAGAGCCGACTCACCTCCCTCCGTGTCCTCAATGACTGTGTGCAACAGAGAAACCATGTTTCAACACAGGTGATGCCTACGATCAAATAATATAATATAACACAATACTCCATTAACTCACATGTGTTAGAAGCTGCCAGCGCAAATCTTTTTCAGACCCAAGGAAGGATATCCAAATATTGGGTAATGCACTCTGACTGGGAAGACTATCAGTGAGTTTCTCTGTTTGTTTATATAAATGGGCCAATACTTTTTAAAGCACTTCAGAGCACTTAACTAAATCAAACAAGCACTTGAACTTTAAATATCTAGCAAGAGAAGCTATTGACAAGTATGACTTTACTTAGTAAATCCTAATATCTTTGCGACCTTTCATTCATGCAGTCTCTTCACGAAGAGAAGCACCAGGCTCTCACCTCCACTCTGCTCTGCTGTAAGACAGAGGGAAGAGCAATTGCCTAGCCCCCTTTTCGCTAAAGCAAACCGCTTTATTTATTTCCTATATGGGGATCCTGGGCCCACAGTAACCTTTAGAAAGCAGTTTCTAATTTCGAAATCCTATTCTCTCTCTTACTTGGCCTTTAAAGTAGGATTTCTCCATCTTATGAACCTCCTTTTCAACTCTTTGCTATCCACAGGTTGCTAAACCTTGATTTGGGAATATAATGTTTACCAATCGTCCTTTTAATTCCCATCAGGTCAAAAATGCTGTGGGAACAGCCTGCTATGCTCAGGAGAAGGGTGCTTTTGGTAAGTAGTCTTAAAATGGCATTAGTGTCACATGCACCTTTTTAGGTCTTCATACCTGTAATACACTCCCTAGCTGCTGCGTTATATACAATTACACTGGTCATTTCCTCATCTAGATTGGTGTGACCTAACTAACATGTGATGAATCAGCATCCAAATGAATAATCTGAAAGATTATTCTATAGCTCTGGACAGTATGTTTTTTTGGAAACATTATGATTTCATATGGGTCAAGTAACATACAACTCCATAGCTGGACTCTGTCAAATCAAGTTTGCTGTATGCTCTGAAAAACAGGATGGGTTTATGCATTTTGAGGAAAGACAGTTTTCAGAAGGAGAAAGCCACTGATGAAGGCCAGTCCAGCCTCAAGCATTAAGCTGGCCCTGAGAACCAAGAAGGAAGGAACGTTTCCATTCCGGAGCTGGTACATCACATTCCCTAAAAATCCCACACCACATTTTGATTTTTATTTCTCTCTCAATGTGTTTTGCCCACAGTCTGCATAATGTGGCAGAAGGGAGGTGATAAAATAAGCCTTTACTTTAACCTGGTCATTTGGTTTTTAGAGAAAGTAAGTGTTTTTAAGCTATATTCTGGAGCTCATTAACCACATCGGGATTTCAGTTTGCCAGTTTTAGGAGACATGTCATATGTCCTGAAAGCGGTACTGGCTGTTTGGGATTTGTACTCACCAGTTGGCTAACGAACATTCTCAACACCCTATTTTGTTAGAAAAAAACCCAACAGATGCAGTGGAAAATATGAACTACCCTGCGCTAAAGCTTCAGTCTACGTACAGTTCCTAAAAGAAACAGCTTTGAAAATTCTTCGAAATACCCTGTAAGTTATAATTGGCTTTTAATGTATAAAACGGCTGAGTAATTTAAATGTTTGGAAAAGAAAACAGTCTTTCCTAGAGTTTATGAAGTGATAAGTCTATCTCTTAGAATGATTAACCATGAATCCTGATTTCAAACACAAGCGTTTACTAGCATATGCTCTCCACAGCTGACATGGTAAGATCATACAGTTTTATCAAATTAATATTCCAGGGCCCAACTCTGATATTAAATCCCCATTCCCCACCTCCCCCTTGAGTAAGTGCCTTGGTTTCTATGCAAGTAATTTTACTTCCTACACTTAAACAACAAGCGAAATCAGGATTAAGCTCTGCTCATGATGCATTTTGGTCTACTGAATGACACAAGGTAGATTTGTATGTACAGGATGCATACCATGACATTCCCACTGGAAACTGAAAAAAACCCCAAAGCATCCAAACGCAAAGCCCAAAAACTAGTGATATTCAAGGATAATACAATAATCATTCACTTAAAGAAAAATTTTTAGTATTGAATGCATATTGGAGAGACAAATGAAGTACAGCCAGAACAGCAGAAAGCATGCTTTTGGGTAAGAATGCCCCAAATAACGTCACATTTTAGAACAGTGCTAAGACAAGACTGACAAAAGAAAGTGCAATTCAGCTTTGAACAAACTGCAAACAAGTAACAAGAACTAATTATTTAGAAAGCCCTTCAAGATCTCATGGCTTTGATAAAAATGAATTAAAGGGTGAAATTAAAAAAATACAATTAAAACTTAGACAAGATGAGCTGAAAGAGAAAGAGAGACAAAAGCAGTGAAAAGAAACAGATCCAGCAAAAGTACTGGTCTACTTTATTCTAATAATAGAGTCATCAACAGAGTATCTGTATGCACTAACACCTAATTTGAGCATCCTGAATTCTGATCCTGATTTCTAGAGATGGCAACTACATATTAAAAAAAAAATAACACTTAAATTGCTCATTACTAGAAATAGATTGATTTGCATGAGAAAGGTTCAGAGTTACATTCCCATTTCATTTACAAATATTAAGATCATGAAATGAAGTCTCAAAGTCCTAACTCCCGGGCTAACACTTCCCCCCCCCGTAGGTAACAGCATCATTGCCCCGGGACCTGGGAAATAACACATCCAGTGGCCACAGGGAAGAGGCAGTGTGAGTGAGCCTGGCAAAAACTGGAAAAGATCTTTGGAGATGAGCATGAGAACTTGCAGTTCTGTTTGGTATTCTAAGACAAACAAATAGAGAAACATCCAAATGGCAAACACCATCAGCAGCGAAGGCCTGCCTTTATTTACGTCCATCTGAGTACCTGACCACACATGTCAGGGGCAAATCGCTCAACCAAGACAAAACCATGGGACTGTTCAGTAGAAGCAGAAAGATCTGCTCATGCAGAGCAACCTCCAAAGCCGTGGTCGTGCTCAACCTTTCTATTTCTCATTAGTTTTCCTCCCTTCAGCAAAACTTGCTGGTATACGAGGTCAGCTACTTTATTCTTAAGTTTGTGAATGTAAAATGACCAAAGAAACATGAGTTTACTGCGCCACAGAAGATAATTGCCAGAGCAATGCAACACGGTGTATGTCGGGCACAAGAGAAGATGGCTGATACTCTATGGTCAGCACAGTTTGAACCGCTTGCTGAATTTGTTTACCAAATACCAGTTTAAGCCGTGGTTTGGGTTTTTTTGGGGGGTGGGGATGAGTGGGTGATGTTAAAGTTAATATGAGCAAATCACCAAGGTATTAGAAAAACAGCAGCTGATGAACCTGCTGCTTTAGACAATAGCTCAGGGATCTAGATTACTGTTTTGCCATACTTCCAGCTCTATGCTAAACATCAGGTTGTCAGAATTGTCTTCGCCCCCTGAATGCTACATGTGAAAACTCTTATTTTTGTGTTCTAACACTTATACCTAAGTATATAGTTAAGTATACAGTTAAGAGCCACCTTAGCGTTCTTCAAAACCATCCCGAAGTATCAGATCTCCCTTTGTTTTGAAGGTAAGAGTTTGTTTTACCCAAGGGAGCAGCTTGTCAACTTCTAGGACCTTCAGCCACTAATCTCTCTCTCACCTTTAAGTGTCTAACATGCGTTTCCTCATTTTACCTTACTGAACATTCACCGCTGCCAAAATGCATGTATTGAACGTAACGAGAGCGCTGTCTCTGATCACCCTGGACTCTCAGAAAGTTCAGGAGCAGGGCCAAAACTGCAAGGTTGGCTTCAAGATTACGCGTGAGCCACTGCCACGACTGAAGCTGCACGCATCAGGGGGCACACACACACACCCACCCCACCCCGCTGCTGGCTGCAGTCTCCCACCCCCCCGGCAGCTCCTGCGTGCTTGTTCCACCAGACAAACGGCAGAGGAGAGGGAGCGAACCCCCTTCGTGGACTCACCATCCTTTTCTAGTCACATTCACTACGCATTGCATTAGAAAATCGTAACGGTGTTAAAATATTTTGGCAGGATTTGTTATGGCCAGATCACTCACTTCCTTTGGGACACACAAAGCCTCCTCTGGCAATGAAACAGCCCAAATGTCAGCAAATCCTATAGAACAGAAAACGGTCTGTCAATGTAAAGCCTAAATGAATCTCCAATTAAACAAACAAAAATATAACATAAAAAATGCACATACAGAGAAGAGAAACGACCTAGAGATGCTCACTTTCTATTAAGGGTTGGTTGTGGGGTTTTTTTCTCCCGTCCCCCCAACCCCGCCACCCTCCAGAAACTTCTAAACAGCATCCCAGTGTATTCATCACAAGGTGCTATTAGAGCACAAGCTCACTCCAAGTGTTACCAATTCACGGACAGATTAGAGGGCACATTAATAACGTAGTTAATATGAAGTGTTTAGAGCCTTTACTTCGGTGACAAATACGACTCAGCCAAATTTCCTGACCATTGAGGCCACGGAGGAACAATTTGGTAGATTTCATCAACAGTTCTAATTATGTTCCTGTCAAGTCGAGAACAAAGTAATCCATAACTGGGGGGCTGCTCGGAGACAGTGCCACGTGAGAGTAATTTATGCCCAGGGCCCTCGCTGTAGTTAGTGTGCACAACGCTTGACTAACAAGTGGGTTCAAAACCTGGAATTTATTAGGGAAAACGCAGCCCTCCAGCTCCGAGCAGCTCGTCAGGTGCAGGCTTAGGAGGAGTTACGAGGCAAAGTCTCCTTGTTTATACAAGCATCCGAAGCCCACGCTGGCCTCAGCGGGTTTTAAAAGGCAAGATTTCAGCCCAAAGCGTGGCACGGGCTTCTGCCAGAGCTGGGGAGCCCACTGTGGAGAGCAGGGCGGACCCAGCACTCTGAAAAAACGTTCCAGTCCTTGGGACACCGGCACCACCACCTCGCAGGCTGAGCAGCACCGATGCCCTTTCGCGATCCTATAAATAACACGCTAATGAAAGATGCAAAGGGATTATTAGTAACAGTAAACTAAAATGCCACAATACACGACGCATTTCTTACCGCAGCCCAACTGGGAAACAGGCTGAGAAAGGGAAGGAGGAGGGGGGGGGTAAACGGGGGAGAAGCTGTCATGTAATTTTGAGTCATTTTCCACTGTGATCTATATTGGGATGTGGCTTCTATCCTTTCAAACGGGATCATTTTATGTATGACACTCTTGCTGCATTTCACAAAAAGGTAGGAATGTCTCCCGAGCACTAGGAGAGGTGCAAAGCCTGGCAGCGGTCACTCAGGACCAGCTACTTGCGTTAAGTAGTAAGATGTTAGGGAAAGCAAAATGATGCATTTCAAATGTAATTAAGAATAGTATCTGTAAACACAGGGCAAAATAGCATTAGCAAAAATTAGATTAATGTGATAAACACAAAATGCCTAATGGGTTTTAAAGCTTAGTTTTCTGAAGGTAGCTGTGGGCATAGGCTGCTGTCAGCAGTTTTAGATTTTTATTTAACAGGACAAAAATCATAGGACTTGACAAAAAAAGTCATTTCACAGCGAAGACACAAGCTTACAAAAGCGTCACCAGCTAACCACAGCAGCAGCCTGCTTTAGTGGACAAAACATCAGCTCCGATAAGGGGAATGCGCCCACCCAGGACCCCTCCTGGAGACTGACATGGCGTGTGGTCCCGGGATGGTCACCTTCTTCACCCATGTTCCCCACCGGTAAGATGGGTGCAGGCATGTGAAGACAAGGTCGTTGTCCCCACATCGCGTATCTTACCAGTGGATTTTTGGCTGTACAAAAACTTTACGAGCTTTGCTAAACTGCTGGTTTTACTTCACCTATTAAATAGTAGTTGAACACCGGCACAGAGCGAACGCAGAGCACAGTTGTGGGGCACTACAGCAAAACCCTGAGCTTCTGCTGTCACACTCTGCTGGGGTTACTTATTCAAATGTGCTTGAACCTGTAAGTTATTTGACGTCAAATGCAGGGAATTTCCCAGCCCTACTGAGTGGGACAGTATCAGTCTTGTGCAACTGAAGCTTCGCAGAATTGTGATTACTTGCACCCTTTGCATCCAAGGATTAAAAAAAAAAAAAAAAAAAAAAAAAAAAAGAACCAAAAAGAAACCCCACAAAACCCCCAACCAAACCACTTACAAGGACTGGTGGCTTAAGCTTCACAAGGAGGCGAAGTGAAAATGGAAGGACACAGTCCCATTCTGCAGATGTGAAAAGAGAAACCACTCTGGTAAATCAGACGGACGGTGATTTGGAAGCCGAGTGATGCCTGGACATTATAATTCCCAGACTCGTGATTCAGTCACAAGACACGCTTCCTTTCCTGGTGAAATGTCATGCTGCCTCATGCTTCTGTTACAGAACACATCTTAACCAAGTGTAGCAAAAGCATGATGATCCCATTAAGTATCTAACATCTAATACCTTGTGAAAACTAATTTAGTGCTTTATCAAATCTCTAGTTTGTATGTAGAGCATAAACTGGCTACATTTGCTAATAGGGCAGATTGACCCATCCCATATATTATCAAACCACATCAAAGTCTGCTGGAGGACATAGCCTTAGCTACTTATTATCCCTTGCATTAACTCTCTCACTAGCTACTCGACCAATACATTTTCCTGTAATACATCTGTCATGATTTTGCAGAGAAATCAGCAATTCTGAACAGTGCAGCAGTTAGGGACAGATAACAGGACTAAACCCATCATGGTCGCCTGGCTTTCCAATCTACTGTTAATTGGCGCAGACGAAAGCCCCGAGAGCTGGGCTCGCACAACAGCACACCGCTGCTGCGCCCCAGAGAGCCGGCCTCTTAGATTTGTATTTTTAGAGCTTTAGCCATTCACATGATTTCTTCACAATTTATTACATACAAGAGAGAAATAAAGAAATCGTTGGATGCCAACACCTACAAATTTACAAGATTTATGTATTAAAAAAAAATTTGTATTAAAAAAAGGGGTTTTTTTCTTTAGCAGAAAAAGGGCATCTTATGCAAGAGAAATAATGACTTAGTAATAAGGGAAAAATGCTAAAATATTACTCCTAATAATGTTAGCAATAGTGGATGAAATAAGAACGTCTTTCTTGGCTTGGATGCTATACAATTGTATTCCCACATATTATATTTAAGGTCTCATTTGTGACACTGTATAATGACTTATATATCTGAAGCCATGCTTCCAACTGTCTGGCAACTTGCATGTATGGCTTACAGAGGGTTTGGGTTTAGCTGGTTGGTTGGTTTGCGTTTAAGCCACAGTTGCTACTATTTTCTGTTAGACAGTGTTTGTCTTTGGACTTGGAAATCCTGAACCATTGTACATGGGGGTCTTACTGACCTTTTCTGACCATTTGACTACCTATCATCACCGTAACCCAGAAGCTAGTGCTAGTATATACTAAAAAAGAAAAAAGGCAAGGCAAAACACAAAACATACTCTCTCTCTCCAAAAAGAAACCAAACTCAGTCAGTGGAAATAAAAATTGCCTCTCTCACTTTGCATATGTGATTGTATATAGTTCTGAACTCATCTCCCTTGTACAACCCTAGTCATTCACATTTAATTCTATGGCTTCATTTGTTTTCTCTTTGTACAGTTTCTCAAGCACTATCATAATCTTTTCCATTATAAATTCTGGCCCTTCATATCTTCAAACAGTAATATAAACAAGTAAAAGGCATTTTTGGGGGGCATGTGTGCATATCAGTAGAAGTGTAGTTTCTTGGTGATCCCATATCCCATTAGTGATTGGTCATATTTAATCCAGAAAATATTAAACACTGCTTACAGCGCAGCTGTGGTTTAGCATCACCAATTCAGCCAGGCCAATACAGAGAGTCTTCTACTGGGTAAACCTTCCAAAAAGTTACTTTTAGCTAGGGGGGAATAAATTAGATTAAAAAGAAAAAAACACCACACCAAGAAACCCAAAACAAAAAAAAGTGGCTGGTGAGTTAAAACATCACGATTCCACGTTACTGAATTGAACTGCAAGTCTCTGGAGCCTTATTCCCCCCCTTCCTTCCCCTCTGTATTTTTCTTCTTCTGTTTTTATGTTGAAATCACAGGAACTACGCAGCCTAGCAAGGCTGTAATCACTCAGCAGGAGCCTGGCACAAGCACAATGCAACCACCAGCCAGGCAGCAGGAAAATGAAGGAAATCTCTCTCTCCCTCCCCCCTAAGGTTTCTTAAAAGGGGCTCTCGTGAATGAATCTTCCCGGTAGCCACCAACAATTTCTTATTCCTTCCGAGCAATCATCAATTTCAGCATCAAGTGGTTTAGTGGCTCTACAACTGGTAGTGGCAGCAGAGTAAGCCCAGCATGCAAACTTTTTGGCTAATTTAAAACCCTTGTGCTGCCGAATCAAACATGACAAGACAACAGTAAAAAGAGAGGCTATTATCCCAAATGAGAGTCGGCGGATGGCTGAAATTGGCTTGAGTGGCAGAGACAAAAGAGGTGGAAGGAGCAGGGACAACCAGGCATGATAATACCAGATGCAGCCTACTCTTTCTCCCCCACTCCCCAGCCCAGTCACACATACCGCTACCTGGAGGAGAAAAAGCAGCATTTCTGAGTTTCATGGCCAGGCAGAGAAAAATACACTTTAAGAAGATTCAAAATAAATTAGTACTTGGTAAAGCATCTGCCCCATGGGCATAGAGAAACTTAACTTCCAAGAGACATCGCCCTTTCAATAGAAACCCTAACACTCCGAAGACTAAAAACTGTCATTTCCTACCTGAATTCATGTCCTGCTGCCCAGAGTTCATGGCCATGAGTGAGGATTGGAAGCACTGATTTAGGATAGAGTAACCTTAAAATAAGAATAATCTGTGGCGTGGCTACTGGTGAATAGCTGCTACCCACACACTGCTCACCAAGCACCCAGAATTCAAAGAGCTGCTGGGGAGGAAAAGTGGAGGGCAGAGGAATTAATTTTGCAAGGCGTTTGGGAGACCACAAGCAGACTGATGATGTTCAGAGCCATGAACCCTGGTGATGGCTTGCAGCTCACAGAATGATGACCTGTGGGATCACTGGAGAGCAAGCAAGTTGTCTTTTGCAAGATTAACAATTTAAAAGTGCTGAAATTAATTTTGTTTAATAGCTGTGGGTGCAGACTCCTTACAAAGTAGGTTGCAAGGTCAGCAAGCTTCCTAAAGCCTTTTAAAATGCAGCTTTTTATAGGGACAGTAGATTTAGGGTGGCTTAGGGCTTAAAGATCTAAAAAGCAAAAGAAGTGTAAGAGGTCATTTCCTACCACTTCCAAATCTTGGGTGAAGACACGTGCCCTGTCTCACTTCTCCCTCTGTAACATACACTTACTGGTACCTCCAAAGCTACCTGACGCAGTGTGGGTTTTTGGGGGTAGGCAAGGTGAAAAAAGGCATTTAAATCAAACACAAGAACCAGATTAACCACTACGTAGCAGGTTTAGAGACCCATTGGAACATGCCTACCTGTGTGGTAGGAGAAAAGAAAAAAAAATTAATAAAAGATATATAGGAAAATGAGAGACTGGGAGGGGAAAGGCAAAGGCAGGGAGAGTACTCACACCATTGTCGTCGTTCCAAAGTAGCTCACCTGTGATTCACATCTGCTTCCTTATACAAGACCATACCCTGCAATTACTGTACCGTACAGAGTGTTTCAAGGAACAGCTTGGCACACCACTGAAATCCAGATCAACCATTTAAAACACTTGCTCAGCTTCACACCCTAGTACGTGTGAGCTATCACTCACATCCTACCAGCACATGCTGGCTAGCACTCCCTAACAGGACGCTTTTGTTCTACATTTTTAGCAACAGCATCCAACTAATTGGACAGGTAAAATACTTGTACTCATAGCCAGCGCAAGTTTGGGGAATAGAAACAGGGCATTTGTTTTACACCACTGTGTATGATGGTCTGAATTTGCTGAATTAATCCGCAGGGCTTTGAAAAGTATTCACAATTTGTGCAGTTGGGCCTGTATGAACAGTGGACTCATGATTTCAGGCAGGATTCTAACCCCCAAAAAGGCTGCAACCCAATGCAAAAAAATTTCAGTGTTTATACACATCCACCACATCTTGCAAGCACATCTTCCCAGGGAACAGAGAAGCCCAGGTGAGGATATGATCACAATAGTTACAGCGCGTGCTTCATCCCGCCCACTTCTTTTAAACTTTCCCCCTCTTCCACCAAGTGAAGGAAACACAGGGTTTACTTTCCAGACAAAACCCAAACCCAGTAAGATGCCAAGCGTGGACACACAAGCGTCGCCACACAGCCTGACCCTAGGACAAGCGAGCGTCACCGAGCAGGGAGACCTGCACTGGCCACGGAAACGCTCCAGCCTTTGTGGGCAGCCCAGAGGAGAGAAGCGTGTTGTCCCGTGTAACAAAACTTAGCTGCTACTGTCCTGCAGGTGGAGGGTGCCATTCCCCTGGCAATGAGGTAATTGACAGTCATTAGAGAGGGCAGAATTAATTCTGCTGTGAGCCCACCACTGACAGCGGCCAAAGCAAACGCACCAGCCATTTTTCTCTGCCCCTTTCACAGGGAGTTAGAACAAAGAAAGGGGCCCCTGGGAAATACTAAGACACCACAAGAAAATAATTTTAGATGCATATTAATATTGCCACCGAATAGCGTATGCTTTCAGGCTGACACATGCTGCTGCTGTGGTGGTTGTTCCCTTTTCCCCCACCCCCCCTCAAAGTTGAATTCATATCCTCATGCAGCACTCCATGAAAAGCCCAGTTCACAGTTCAGCAAGGCACTGCTTGAAAGGCAAGCCGGATACAGGTCCTTAGGGCATCTCATCCATCCTGCACTTGGATGGCATTCTCCACCAAGGGACCCCATTAGGAAGGAAGGGCAAGCTGAAATCCTAACCCAAAGCAGGCTGAAACAGCAACGGCATACTGGTATAGCAGCGATGGATGAGACTCCATTTGTCTTCAAAGCATGGGAAGCCAATATATCTGCTTCACTGCAAACTCAACTTTACTTTCCAACCTTGTAGTGTACTTAAAGCTAAAACGTGGATCAGCTTTCTATCCGGGGATAAGGCAGCAGAGAAGTGTCACCCAAGACTCCAATTAAACAGATGGGGAGTGACGCACTTCCAATGCAACTCCATACAGCAAAACACCCCGAGATACACTCTCTGTGCTTAAAATCAATCGCCCAGGAAGGTATTGCCACAAGCTACAGAAGGTTTCCTTTCCCTTCCCTACAGTGGGATAACTCAGAAGCATCTTACGCTAGTACAAAGCTTGCTGGAAAATGCAGTGGCTGTAGGAATGCTATCAATACCAGAGGTACCGCAGATGCTGCTCTCCCTACAGGCCCTTCCAAGCAGGAAGAAACAATACGCTCCTTCTGCAGCCCAAGTAATTATAGACTTGCCAATATTGCTTTATATTTCCCTCTTCATAAAAGAGCTTTGTATCAGTGTTGAACAAGTTGAGCTGTGAGACTAGTGCTTATCTGGAAGTCTCTGAGCTAAACTTGGGCCTGGCAGAAGTAGGTGAAGCTTCACTCACATCAGGAAAGGCGATTCTGTTTATACCAGGCCTGAACATGGCCAAACCAGCTTCCTTCAACACTGCTTGTGAAAATATTTAAGCTTAAGTAGGTGTAATTCCCTCATGGATAATATATAAGTATACATCTCCGGACTTCTCGATCTCTTTACATGTTCGTATAGCCAGTATGTAACGTTACAGCACAAACTCACATTCTTCATCCGTGGGGCCAATTTCAAGGAGAACATAGACATTCAAATACTGTAAGGTAAAAAAAAAAAAAATAAATTACACTTTTGAAAGCTAGTCACCTGCTTATAGGAAGCTCTAGCCAGGGCTCTTATTTACAGTTCAGTGGCATCTACTGTTGCAGGTGAGAACCTCCTGCGCCAGGAGCCATACAAGTGCAAAGAGAGAAGACTGCCATGACCGATACATCATGCAATTCAAAGAGACCAGCAAGAGAACTGCTGGGAATTGAATGCACGTGTCCTGTGCTCCAGCCAGGAGCCTAAACCTAAAGGTTATCCTGTCCTAGCGTAGCACCATATCACCTCTAGCGCCAATTAGGCTGACCAGAACTGTATATATCTACCTGCCTATTCAATTCATATCGAGAAGGAAGGAGAAAGGGGGGCGGGGGGAAGAGAGAGAGAAGAAAAAAAAAAAGGCAAGGTCAAGCACTTAAGTATGAGCCACGCACCTTGTATCAGTAAGAAACACCTCACACAGCCCCAAACCCCCAGCCCAACACCAGAAACTGCTGCCTCCTGCTAAGTTGTAAGTCAGCTCACTCCAATCGCCAGACCAGTTCTCTTCTTATCTGTGTTCAAGACCACAAAAACGTCTCCCACCACAAGCCTTTTTATGCATCTCTGTTTATTGTTCTCTGTAAATCCAATGAGAAGGCTAACGTAGGTGTTCTGCTAATCTACAAAACCTGATTAGCGTGCACCAAAGACAAGGACAACTATGTGCTCCGACATGCTGAGAAACCTCACAGAGTGGCATCCTAAGCGACTGCAAGAGCCGTACAGATGAGATGTCTAACAAGGCTGTCCCAAAACTCTGATTTACACTCCCTGCCTCAAAGTTTTGACTTTTTCCCTACACAGCAGACTTTGAATTGGTCCTGGCCAGCAGGAGAGAGGGACAAATGCAAGAACTACCCTCTTCAGTCCAATTCTCCGTGGGATTGAACATTTCTCATGAAACAAAGATGCTGCCTCAAAAGCCTGTTTTTCCTCAACCTGTAAAGTTCTGAAGACCTCTCCAGAAGTCTCCATAGCCTAGAAGACGGCAGTGAGCCATGAAGCCCATCCACACCTCACCAATGCTGTGCCTCAGCAGATCTCCCTGCCCACAGTACAGCACCGGTTTTGAATGACTCACAAAAGAGGAGAGTTGGAAAAATAAATCCAGGATCCCGGCAGAAAACAAGAGAAAGAAAACCCAAGTCAGCCAGCCTGAGCTCCAAAATTATTTGTATAAACATCTGCCTTCATGTGACACAGGTGAAAAGAGCTTGGTCTTTCTCTGAAAGACCAAAAAAGTTAGATTCTGCCAGTGATTTCTGATGTAAATGTATGTAGATAGCAGGTACTAACTTTACTGAAGTCATTGCCATACCCAGGATTATTAAGCGCTGGATGTGGCTTTGAGCAACCTGGTCTAGTGGAAGGTGTCCCTGCGCATGGCAGGGCATTGGAACTAGGTGGTCTTCAAGGTCCCTTCCAACCCAAACCATTCTGTGATTCTATGATCAGTTCCAGGAGAAACAATACCAAGCCTTGGTCATGAAACCTAATGTGATTCTATTCACCTCACCATCCTTATCCTTACAACCATGAGGCCAAGAGATACCATACCATATAATGGTTCTCCCAAGCCCAGAAAATTGGAAAGCTTACTATTTTCGTTTAAAAATAAATAAATAAATCTTGCAGTCACTTTTGAACTCCTGTCTGTACCACTGGGACAAATGCATTCAGCATCAGGAAGAGAAGCACTAGGAGGGCTTTTATGATTCAGTACAACAAAAAGAAAAAAAAAAAAAAGAAAAAAAAAAAAGAGATAAAGGTGTTGCAAAATGTCCTGTTCCTATTCTGGTAATAATCTCAAAAAAAAAAAAAAAATTAAGACTCATATCAGAAAGCATGTCCCCTATTTTTATCAGGATTTTAGGTTTAATCCATGTAGAGGATTTCCAAACTAGCTTTTATTATAGCACCAAAACATGCTAAGAATACTGAGTGAATTAATCAAAGCACCTTGATTCACAACCAAAAAAAAAAAAAAAAAAAAAATATCAAGAAAACCTGAAGCCCCAAAAGAAAACGGGGTAGTAAACACTGAATTAATTTTTTTGTCTCTTTTCCCTCAGGCATGTGGAGCAGTCCCATTACCAATACAAGATGGTCAGGGGGCTGTTTGGTGGGGTTTTGTGGGTTGGTTGGGTTTTTTTGTGGTTTGTTGTTGGGGGTTTTTTTGGTTTTGGTTTTTTTTTTTTACTATCTTACTTTTTCATACAGAGACGAAGAATAAAGAGACTTTTGGGAACTGACCGTGGTATGGAGTGGGAACAAGATGCCTTCAGCCCTTCTCCATAAACCATTCCATCAGCAGAAGTCTCCGGCAGGTCGGAGACGGACTAACTTCTCCAAGGTATTAAATTAAAAGATGTTGAATTAAGTTAAATGCCCCACATTGAATTGACATTTCCCTTTTTTAATGCAAGCTAAGATTGATGAAAAATACCACTTATCTACATTAAGGGTCAAAATATCCAGCAAAAGAAGCCTCTGGTTCAGCGCGTCAGAGCAAAGTCAGTCTTACATAATCCGGGGACCAGAACGCGGATCACATTCTGATGATCCAATTAATGGTGGGATACTTTGCAATCAGCCAGGAAGCAAGGCCCCTAACAGATTGTGGGGCTGTAACATCAATTTCTTAAGTGCATTTAAAGGATTACAAATGTTAGTCCTGGCTTGAGATTGAAACACCTATTGAGGTGCTCTGAACCACATTACAGTAATTGGGTACCTGAATTAATGCCATTTCTTCTGATGGGTGAGTTGAACACACTGGAATTACGGATTTCTTTTGCTGTTTCACTTTCAGCGGGTTTTGTTTTTTTTTCTTCCCCTCCTCAGAACATAAATCTAAGGCAGAATATCTCTTTTTATCTAGATAGCTTTAATTACAGCCCTGAGGCACCCAAGTACTGTCCTAATTTTACCTCCTACATTGTTTGGGTGCATTTCTTTTTTTTTTTCTTTTTTTTTTCTTATTATTTTACCATGCAGTGACATTAAGAAGGGAATAAAATAATTTTCTTGAAGCTTCAGGGGGAAGGGGGGAATAGGCTGCTGAGAGATGGAGAAAGAAGATTCTTTCTTTTCCTTCTCATATCCCTCTTCCACTATGTAAACCTTTTTATGCATGCACCAGATACCATTTGCAGTGTTTTACACCTCTAGAGAGCTAGAACTAGGGCTGCCTCAATTAGTCTTCTATTCCTTCTGAGGTCAGTTCAAGTAAAGGTCTCAATCATATCAAATTGGCAGGAATGCTAACTACCTGGGTATTTCAAACCATACAGGGTTTAGCCAAAGAGCTTAAAAAACATGTAGCTGATTTCAAGAGCATCTAGCGAGCATACAGCATAAAGCCATACATGTGTGCCAGAGACTAAACTCACTCACCTGGTGCATGAAATGTTTAAAAATACGAAATAGGTTAGGGCATAGGTTTGTTTGTAGGGCCTTTCAGCCAGGCAGTGTCCCTGTTAGACTGCGGTACGCAGCATATAGGACACACGCATTTTCCTCTTGTATCTTATGAGTTTTGATAATTAGAGTTATAACAGGGAATTCCATCCATTTTTGTCCTCTGCGTATGTGGCGCTGACATTTCAGCGACCTCAGCAGTGATTTCTCACTTGCAGCTAACTGGAATGTACACAACCATGATATAATGCTCACACTGTGAAAAAAGAGGTGGGAAACAGAGCGTGGTATTCTAAATATTCCAGTCCACTCTGTACATTTCTTTTATCTGGTTACAGCACATCAAGCTTAGATATTCTTTTAATTACTAATAGACCTCAAAAAAAAAAAAAGTAATTGAAGTTATAAAGCATGCATGCAAGTATATACACACACACACTTTATAATTCATGTATTATACATTCTTTCAGAGGTATTACAACTTTTTGTTCTATATGCAGGATTCTGTAAGAAACTGCAATGCCACAGTGATTCTGCTATAATTTTGGTTTTGCTTAAGATACCTGTAAACAGCAGATAGAGGAGCTATTTATCTTCTTTGCTGGTTAAGAGGAAACCTTAGCGTATACCTTAGGGGAGCTAAGGAAGCACAATGATTTAATAGGCATATGAAGGGAAGAGACAGCTTCTAGTTCCGTAATAGAACTTTCTGATGCTCAGGAAAAAGTGGTTTGCATGGTTTGGTCGGATAGCCTTTTACAGTTAACTATTTTTATTTTATTAATTTATTTCCTACCACATAAGAAACATCAGATTTAGGAGGGGTCACTGGGGACCATTCAGCTGTGCTTCTTGTTTCTCTTGAATGGTTTTGAATGTTCCTTTATTTTCCATTCCCACTAAGGCAGGGTATTCCTAGAGTTTAGAAATAACCCTTCTGAAACACAATGAAACCTACAAACTATCTCCACATAAGAGGTAATTAATCAGAGGATAGACGTAGCTTCATTGTAAGGTCCAAATGATGAAGCAGGGCATAAGGATTTTCAAGAAGTGCCTCAAATTTCAGAGCAGTTTTTGACTCATTAGATCATGCTAGCTGAAATGATTTACATACAGATAATGAAAACGCAAACCCCAAGGACTAGTTAGCTGTTTAGCAGTGTATACATTTTATATAAGCATTTCCATACATCTAGTTTTAAATTCATTAAAAAATTAATTGCTACCCAGCGCTCTACATTGCACAGCACGCAGCTCCAATGCACTTTCTAAATGACTGCCTTCTATCACTCCTCCAGTGAGCCTGCAGACAAGTCAGACTTTGCTGTCTTGAAAGCCTCGACTACCAATTTGCAGCAAAGCTCACGTTTATTATAGTTAGTAAGAATCAAGAACTGAACTTCAGGAAACATTTGGGGTTTTTTTTTTTAGTATTTCGGTAATGTTTTGGAATAACAGAAAAACTTTCTCCCTCTCCCCCTTTGGCAAAGGCAGCGTGATGCCCTTAGGAGTCCACCACAGAGACACCAGCAATAACAGCTCCAACATGCTCAGAAAGCACTGACCTCACTAACTCTCATTTTGGACCCGATCCAAAGTTTATTGAAGTCATATGGAGACTTTGCATTAGCTTCAGTATTTTGCAGTTCAGGCCTTCCAGTCCCATTCCCCCCTCAAAACCCTAATGGAGCTTTGCTGTGCGAGCGTTAACTATGTTGTTATTGCCGTGGCACATTCAGCATGAAGTGCCCAGTGATAACGTCGTCCCAATGTCTGTCTGCTTTTTTATGGCTTGGGTAAGAAGAAAAAAAAAAAGTTATTTTCCATAAGTAATTAACAAAAATTAGTCTTGGATTTTTACAGATGGGTAATGATTTGGGACCCAAGGGGGCCTAAGGTTCACTTTTTAGTAATAACATTTAATGGATAAAAATTTAAAAAAGTCTTTCCACACTCCTTCCATCATATTTCCCAAATATTTACAGTGTACACCTCGGGTTTGAAATAAACCAGGGAGAACTAATGCATTGTTTACACTTGGAATCCGAGGTGGCCCCGTCCCAGCAGGGCAGTACAATGCGCTGTATCTTTCCCTTCTCAGTACTTATCTTAATCTTAATAACTAGCCAGACAACTGACTCCAGAGTCCTGCGCTTATCGACTGGAATTCGTCACATGCACACAAGAGAAGACAAGAAATGCATTATATAACAATGCCATACAAATCATTATCTTTTAATATTTAAAAGTATGTATTCAAAGTCTGATATGAAACCATTTTGGTTGAACTCAATTCCACTGGTTGTTATTAAATTTGATAGCAAGTGAACAAAAATACACTTGTAACGTATTTATCTGCAGAAACGTTTATTTGCAACAGATCAAAAGGCTGCTTCTTACTGCATTTTAGTTACTGCTATCAAATGCAATCTGCTTTTTAAACATGCTTTGATATAGGAAGACTATTTTCAAAACAGGTTAATAGGAAATACATAATGTTGGTGGGTTGTTTTTTTTTTCCAGGTATCCTAAGCAGCAAGAAATACCCAGAGAGCGAACAGAAAGTCTATTGCGCCCTCACTGCAGGCCTATGACATGATTTCTTTGGAACAAGTTTCTGTAAGCTACAGCAAAACCTGCATCCACCAGGCACTTAGACTGTGCTTTCAAAACTGTCACATGGATCTGAATTTTGGTTCTGGTGTCTCTAAATGGCTGCCTTTTTTTTTTTTTTGTTGCCAGGAAGCAGACACATGTGCGAACCACAGCATCAGGGGCACTTTTAGTTGCAAGGTTTTTGCTGCGAGGCTTTTCACGTCTTTCTCTGTACCTCCATGGTAAGAGCTGCTCGAGTATATATGCACCATGATGGGGCAGGGGGGGGCAGGTAGGGGCACACAGAGAATAAGGATTAGGAGCCCACTCCTGCAGAACGAGGGAAGGGACAATGGTTTTGAACACAGATCCTGTCAATAGCCCCTCTCCCTTTGCCTGCAGGATAATGGAGAAGATGGATACCTCACACACTGACATTATTTTACCATGCACTTCAACTGGGCTTATACAAAATAAAGATGAGTTAAGAAAGACGCTGTAAATTTACTTCTCTGCTTACTTTGCTCTAACCCAGCCCATAAAGCGTTGCTCATGGCAAGTATTCACACCCTCACGTTCAAACAGACAAGCACTGCTAGTGCCAGCTTTTCCCAAATTTCTCTTCCACATCAAAAATTTTTGAAGCACACCCTAGGCCAATCCTAGTGTTAAATCACAAACCACAGTAAATCAATTAGTTAATCAATCCCATCAGGCAATCAATTAACATGAACTAAGAAATCCCTGAGCAGACATATTCTCATGCGAACAAAGGTCACCCACTGGGGCCTTTATATGTCTGTTCATATTAGTTTAAGCCCAGGTTTAGAAGGAGAAATTTTCCTGTGATAACAGTTCTTTGTATTGATGTGTCAGCACAGACACCTAGTCTCCGTGTGTGTCTGGCAGAGATCGTCTGTATTTTTACTCATGTAATAACCAGAGGCCACTTTCAGAAGAGGGAATCTGAGATCTGTGCTCTGATGCAGCGAGAGACGAGACCTCTTTCAGTGCCACCGAAATGACTTTGCGCCAGGCTTTGTAACCGTACCCGAACAAAAGAATGGACTGGGCTTTTTCAAGCACACACGTCAAAAATGGCAAGTGCAAGTGGACTCGCCATCACCCCCAAACACTTCATCCACGTTGCAAAGGTGATTATTGCATCCATTTACTGCGGTCAGGTTCAGTCTTTGTAAGAGCTAGGGAAAAAACATTTTGAACACCTAAATAAACACCTCCTCTGTGACACCTGAGATTCCCCTTTCTACTCAGAACTATTAAATAATTACATTAATTACCAGAATTTTATAGTCACGTGGTAGTTGCCACAAGGATAATCCACAGTTCAGTGATGAATCCATTCAGTCAGATTTACAACAGACTTGCAACCTAAGGAGATGAGGTTACCTCCACATATCAGCTGGAAGAAACTGAATTTTTGGGGTGGGAGGAAGAAAAATCCATGCACACAAGGGTCCACATAAAGTTCATAGCAAAGCAGAAGTTCCAGCAGGGCCAAATGCGGATGGTAACTTTAATGGCGTGATATGAAATGTTATGGGTCAGGCCTGCTGACTTCTGCTTGATCACCATCACTACTTGTTATTTGGGTATGGTTGTGCTATGAGGTGGCTCATCAGCATAACTCTTATAGCAGATAATCAAGCTGTGTAGCACCTGGTCTTCATTTACCTCCAAAATCCATCGCAAGTGCAGTGTCCGTTCTGCATCACTCCTTTTCCACTAAATAAATTGTACATTTAGCAGCAAACATGGTATCAAATAAAGTCTGGAATGGCTCTTCTAATCCCAGCCAAAGTCAGGGAAAGAAAGATGCCTAGAACAGTGCAGAATTGGCCTAACTTGGGACAGGGGGGAAAAAAATGCAAAGGTATGAAAATGTATTCAGCAATGCTCTCGGTGCTCAGATCCAGCGGTGACAGGACTATAAGCAGATGCATTAGGTTGGAAATATATCAAGGTTAGATTAAGCTGCAGAGTTTCCATTTTATTAATGGTCTTCAATCTGACTCCTTAATAAAATGGAAACCATTTGTAAAATTTTGATCAGAATCCACACTTAGCTTTCAAATGCTTGCAACCTTTGGGTATATTCGGGAACAGATTTCAGAGAGCCCATGCCTAAAAATGAAGGAGAGAAGGGAATGAGAAGGAGAAAATGACTCGAGGTGAGTCAGACCTTGAAGTGAATTATTATGTAAACTGTGAGTTAGGCTAAATGAAGAAACCGTTGGGACAGCATGGTGGGTTTTTTTGCATGGATCGCAGAGATGCTGCACTGGACCACTGCAGCATCTGCCACAGCAGTGTAACTAGAAGAGTAAATATCTGAGATGTCTATATTTAAATGTTATCCTCAATGGCATAGCAGAGCCACTGGAGTGCTGCTTGAAACTGGAAAGCCCAGGTGGCCGGCAGGCTGAAGAAGGAGCGGGAGCTGCAATTAATGCAATGCTCTATCATTATCAATTCATTCAAGTTTACTCTCTCCTGTTGGCAGGGAACAGAAGAGAGAACTGTTTTACCTAACAGTTACTGGAGAAAGAAGTGTTGTTGAATAAAATAAACGTGACGGGAAAAGAAAGTTCCTAGAAAAATCACCCCTCAGCTGCCTCTCTCATGCAGAAGGTAGCCTGCATAGAAAGAAACTAAAGTTTAGGTTTCTAATGTAAAAAGAAGCTGAAACCCATGTTCAGAGCTACGCAAAAATTTCATTTAGTAGTAAGCCTGCCAGAAAGGGAAGGGAAAAAAAAAAAAACCTAAAAAAAATCTCACAAGTATGTACACTGTGCAGCTGCACTGCTGGTATCTGAAACCTGAAGAAGAAGAAATCTTAGAGGCATTATTATTCATATGTGGCAGTCTGTGGATTAATTGACTATAGGCTTACACAGATTGCTGAAATGACTTTAACTGGGCTTTTTGTCTGGTAAGTGGTTGGATCCAAAGCAAAAGGAACACATGGAAAACAGAGGACTGAAGTTCTCCTTCAGAGAGGGAGAATCACATCATATGATCTCCAAGCAGGATCAGAGTGTTAAAAAAAAAATACAAGGAGAACAGTAGAGCATCATCCACACTGACTTACAACCTTCAGTAAGAACAGTTGAATTATCCAAGGCCATGGCCTTTGTTAGCAAGCAGAGGCTTTTCCTAACACTTGAACCCGATGACGTCTATACTAATAAAGCTTACATCCATAATGAAGCATGAGCACTTCCTCTGGGAAAGGCCTGGAGCTATCAGGAAGGACAACATGGTACTGTAACAAATTAAAAGTCTGCTCTCTCCCTTTGACTTTGATATCTACTTGGATGACATTTGCAGCACTGATAGGGACAATGCTACAGAAGGAAGAACGTTGATTAGTCTAGCCACTAGAAAGTCATCTATTATCCTAGGAGACAAATCTGGAAATTTTTAATAAAACTCAACACTGTCACTTCACCTTACACCTATGGCCAAGACATCCTCCATACACCACATCACTCACCAGTCCTTCCCTGTTGGTAGACTACTTGAAGTTATGTTGAGTAGTGGCACAGCAAAGATTATAAACTCAGGTGAAGTTCACCACAAAAAACAAGAAGATGACGACAGTACCCATCTCCAAACTAAACTAGCAAAGTGAGTCAATGTCTTGCAGCTTTTTGGGGGACTCCAGCAAGACTTAAACAAAATGCTTTGTAGTGTCCATCTCATAATGAAAGAGAAGGTACTCAGCAAGGTGCTAATCCAATGCAACACACAAACTAGCAGTTTATTTAAAACAAAACTTGATCCTTATTGGGAGCCGAGATATTTGAAGCACACACAAGTAAAACTAATTTAACCTTTGAAAAGTTATCTCCGGAGGGAAGAACAGAAATCCCTTTATAAGATTTTTAAGCACTGCAATTATTGACGAGGACTATATTACTTCAGTTTTCTCTGATCAGAAAAAAAAGCAAAGCCACAGGAGACATCAGCAGCTGTCAGGCTGTTTTCCAACTGCAATGAGGTAGTTTACAGTGGGCTTGTGCCAGTCTCTTAAGACCCAGTTAAGAAGCCTTTTTAAAATGCCTTAAAAAGCCAACTCATACATTAATCAAGTTGAGCCCTCATCCATACTTACTGCAATACATCAATTACCATGTCTTTTTTTTTATATTTTAATAAATTCCAGTTGACAGCAGACACCTTATTAAGGCTCACTAAAATGATACAATAAGTAAAAGGCTATTAATATTGCTTTTTTTCCCTGCTGCTATTGTCTTGCCGCACTGGTCTGCAAACAAATTCAGGCTGCATTACAATTAATGCCAATGGAACTCCTTCTAACGACTTCCAGCTTGCTAATTTTTTACGCTAATAATAAAAAAAAGGCATTGCTATGCAAGAACGGCCCCCTTTTATCATGCTCGCATGGCACACTAGAGAGCTCCTGCCATTGTTCACATGAAAGACAATTAAACCCAGGAACATCAAACCCAAAAATGACAATCTGCTAACCAGCACTGGGTATTGCTGAATTCTTTTCTCTATTTTCTGAACTGATAGAAAACAATTCTCCAAAGACATTTCCCTCCCCCATGCCCACCCTTTGGAAAAAAAAAAAGTTTGAAAAATACCCTCGCTGATTTATGCATCTCTGCCTAGAATTTATTAACTGTCTAGGGCCAATTTCTCTCTCACATGTCTATTGCCTCCAGGTTTGAATTCTGGACACATTTCAAGAAATGCAACAATAATATTGTCCATGTAGTTTCATATTTAAAAATAAACAATTTTTTTTCCATGGTTCGTGTTTTCTGAAACACAACATAAAATGCTAAAGGCAGGAGCATGAAGTTGGTGTGCTGACAAGTTTATTTCTCCCAGTCTTCTGGGGAGAAGCATGGAGAGCAAAAGGGGTCATATGGTTTGTTGAAAATTAAACACTTTCACAATGTTAATTTAGCGTAAAAGTAACTTCTATTAAAGGTTTTTTCATCTATGCCCTTTGTTATGGAGCTTAAGACCCAGTTTTATAGCAGTATTTTCAAATTTGCACCTGGAATATATAGGTATTTTTATTTTTTACTTTTTTTTTTAATGAACTGTAGTTTTGAACTACGTGCATTTACAGAGGCACAATATTATAAACATGTCCAATTATACTACTTTGTACCTCTGTAAATGACTTTTCACCAAGAGTTTCAAGGCACTTCAGTATTTGTTAATTCTTATAAGATCTTTGAGAAGTAGATGTTTTTATATCTATCTGTTTCACAGGTATATAAACTAGGTGACAGAAAGGTTAAGTGATGTTTTTAAGACCACGATGCAATCCTGGTAGTAATACAAGTACAACCCCAAAAACCCAACCGTCACCATGAAGATGCCTCAGAAATTTTGACAGCTCTTCAGCTCAACATAACACTGAAGCACATACTTAAGATGCATTCTTACCCAGGACCTCACTTGCCTAACTTCAAGGACACCCCAAAGTCCTGCTTGGCTCTCAGCCAACTCCAGCTGCCTTGATCACGAGGTACTTCCTGAGCCAAAGCCCACGCACCTCCCAGCAGCTTGCGCCCCAGCCCCGTCACTTTATCTTACCCCTAGTAAATGCGTATTTATCACAAGAAATTCAGGAAGTTAGAACCACAGCAAATAACTGGTTGATATTCTGAAATATTCATGTTACTAGTAAGTCAGCGAGTGTATGGATGTCCACGTTAAATACATGACATTAAGATGTAATTGATAACTTGCTGATTGCTACACACTTGACACGAGTAACAAGAGGCAAAGCTTTGGCTGAAGGATACAAGTCTTACGAAAAGAGTCCAAATTATATTTAGTATCAAATCGTAGAACTACGTGTAAGCATCAGACCTTATAAACATGCAGCGGTAGAAGAAATTTATGTTTTTAGTGAGAAACTGGGAAATTCCCATGTACCTTTTGCCATATATAAATGACTTCCTACCCCCTTTAGGCTGAAGGACATCAGGCCTTAAACCCATCACCTGAGAAGCGCTGAGTATTTCCAGGCCTCTGCTTCAGACCAAAGTAGTTGCGGTAAAATCTACATTTGGGAGAAACGAACATTTTTGTGTTGTTGTTTAACAGCCACCAAGAGCTGTGGAGTGTTAAGAACATACCCCAGGAAAGATGGATTAGTAGGAAGTGGCCAAAAGAGGCCATAAAATGTGCATTATAAATGCAATTCATCACATAACTGTGCAATTTGTCAAATGGATATTGTACCTTGCATAGTGTCTTTTGGGACAGAAGCAGAAGAAAAAGGCCTGGGAGATAACAGTTCTATTCCTGGCTCTGCTACTGGTTCTCTTTTTGACCTTGGAGAAGGCTTTTTAGCCAAAATACATAGACTGTTTTCTACTCCTGTTATTGCACATCCAACTTCATTTTGATCAGGTCACAGTTGCACTTCTAAAACTGTGGTGTCCTGAATCCAGAGAACTAGGAGACACCTAACAAATCTGATTTTTCAGGTGTCCGTTAGCCTATGGGCCGAGACTACAGAATTTTATGCATAAACCAGGAAAGATAAAGCTAACATCTTAAAGATATTTCACAAGAATTAACTTGATATACTCGCAGATGTGGTTAAATAGGTATGGAAGTATTTCATTGTTAGACTAAGATGCCGCTAAAATAATTGCAACTGAATAGCACAAAGCAGAACCTTATATAAGTGGTGCAACACTGGAGTCATTGAAATCTGTAACTGCCAGCCATCACCCAGCCTGCTAAAACACAGCCTTGCACTCTCCATCAGCTGACCAGTCAATGGGCTGGGTATTTGCTGGATATGAAAAATCTCTTTAGCCATTAACCAGTGAGTCGGACTACATGAGCATGGAGCATGTGACCCTTACCTGTTACTCCTGGGAAAGGAAACTTTCTGTTGGGGAAACAAAAGGAATTAGGCCTGCGGTGCTTCCCAAACTGGATGAGCCTGGGTAGTTGTGGGAAGAAGGACAGAGAAACCTGCTGGGAGCAGCTCTGCTGCTTTATGGTGGTGTTGCCCTCCACTGTTGACCAGCAGTCTCTCAAGGCAGCCTCACCAGCTGCTCACAAAAGCACTCCAGTCTGCTCCAGTACAGCCTTCAGCAGCTTCACTCACTGTACCCACTCCCAGAGTAGGAAAACTCACGTTCTCTCTCTCTCTCTGAGCACTAACCTCTCTCACTGAACCAGTTAGAACCACAATGGCTTGTTTGGTTACATTCCATCCAAACATGCACTACTTTGGCCCCAGTAAACAGTTAGTCTTCATCCATCTCCAACATACACTACTTTTCTGAGGTACCAGCTGGGATGTCCCTTCAGCTCGGCATATGTGATAAGGATAAACACACTTGCACTGAGTACACCGAAAGTTCTTTTGGCATCTCAGTAAGACCCATGGAGCAGCTGTGTGCATCAGCAGCGGTGAAGCAGCCAAGAATCACTGGCAGCATCCTCACCTATGAAAATCACTGATTTTTGTAGATAAGGAGGCTGCGGTGCTGATCTGGCCCACTGTGCGCATAGTGGACAGCTTGATCCAGGAGGCAGCTACCTGCACCTACCCTGTCTGCCACCTGTGTAGTCCAAGGCCTGCCTTCTTTTCTCTGTAATGGAGACTTCAGCTCTACAGCAGAGTGCAGGCTTTCACTCCACATGAGCCAGCTGCTTTACAAGTGGCAATTGCATGCAGGGGCTGCACATAAACCACTGCCATTCCTCAGCACAACTCACTGGGATTTAAAAAAAAAAAGAGAGAGAGAAAGAAAAAAAAAAAATCTCAATTTTGCTGATTTGGGGGGACAGGGTTGTGGGTTTGTTTTGTTTTTTTTTTTTTTTTTTTTTCCCCCCTCCTGAAAAGACAAAACAAATTAAAAGTACTAAAAAAATCCACTTCTGTTTTCAACAGTCACACATGCACTGGGTTTGGCTCATTTAGACACTGTATTGGAAACAATTACACAACTCCCCATGTCTACAATAAAAATCAAAGGCAAACTTTTCCCCCCCACCACAACATACCATTTTTGCAGCTCATTTTAGCCCTATAGAAAGTATGAAAAAACCCACCCCCAAATTCATACTGTTGAAATCAGAAGCCAAGTTTCAATTCATGGGATCACAAAAGAAAAATAAAGAAAGAAAATTAACAGGTCTGACATCACAGCCAAATTTTAGCATCGCTTATATCCGTGTCAATCAATAATAAACCCATGCAGTTACTCTGAATTAATGCAGATGGAAAATGAAAGTAGACAAAACCCATACTGACTGTAATGAAATTGCTTATTGATAGTGCTTCACTTACTGTCCAAATAAAAGCAAAGTATATGACCAAATTGTTTTATACACATTCCCTTCCTTTTAATTACAGTGTAAGAGCAGCAATCGTTATCTCTTCTATCAACTTACTTAGATTTATAATATGGCCTGCTCCCCACACTTAAGACAATATAACCTTACACCACGGCAATATTATAGTGCCACATCCTGTATCCTAGCAACGGTTTAGGGCTTGCATTTGATGTCAAAATAATGGGTCCTGCTTAATCTCTTGGTTTCTTGAAGTAGGGGGTCAAACACTGAAATCTAGGAGTTGAGGGAAAAAGAATTACTGAAGAGCATTCTAAAAGCACACCTATGGGGTACATGTTTATTATATACACATGTGCACACATTGATGCCTACAGGTAAACAGATAACCACACATGCACACAAAAAAGATAGTCCTGTCTAAACAATTTAAAGACAAAAACCAGACCGAAAGCTGAGAAATGGAATGATGTACGTAATTTTCAAGATATCAGAGGCTTTTAACAAATACAATCTTCCTCCTGCTTTTATAAGTTCACTGTCTTCTGTAAGTTCGATAAAACATCTGACTTATGGTCCCAGTTCTTCCTCATCTACATTTGGTCCTGTCACCACATCAAAAGAGGAAAAAAAAAAAAAAAAATTCCTGCCCCTAATTTATTGTGCCGTGCCTTTTCTTTTCAAAGATTTGGTTAAAACATACTGATTAAGTGATCTGCTTCCTCGTGACATTCACCAAGCTATGACATAGCTAAGACTTATCAGCATTTAACTAAAAAAGTAATTGTGATGGAAAAATCTGAATGGCTTGGTTTGTATCAGCACCAGGATTGCTGGTGGTACCCAGCAATAGTGACCAAGTCACAGGATATTATTGGGTATCTCTGATTCAGTTCAGAGACTGGAAAGCCCTTGGAAAGAGCAGGAATCACGTCTGGGTGGTTGTCAGAAATACACGTATGTATGTACGTCTGTAAAGGCGTATGTGTATACTGCCTTCGCAGGAGAAAAGACACAAGGCTGAATCTACAATTTTAAGAGCTGAGGAAAAGTGAAGAACTGACAGCCACGCTATTGGAATCTTCCCAGGTAATCCAATCCCCATCATTTCTGTATGTACAGGTTTGTAACTCTTACTTTTAATGCCCCTGGGAACACTGCAGACCAGGTAGGGGAACGGAGCATCAGCTGTCCCGTGAGCAACAAGTAAACAGGGCTTTGTTGAAACAGCGGGTTTCTAAACAGGGCTGGTACTCAAACACACCGGGTAGGCTTGGGGCTATTTGCTCTTCTTTGCCCCCGAGGCCTCGACAGAACAGAAGAAACAAAGATTGTTTCAAATTGTGTTTAATTTTCTCTGCACATCAGTTAAAAATACACAAGGAAAAAAAAAAAAAAACGTTCCCCTTGAAAACTTGCAGTGAGCGTTCAAACCAGCAGAAGGTTTTGTGTGGCAGTCACTGTTCATCCAACAGCTACATTAACAAACCTTCAAACGCCCGCAGTACCACAGCTTTGCCTTCCCTCGCTGCACCCCACCAATGCAGCCCCTTGGGAAGAGCCAGATAAAACAGGCAGCCCCTGGAGCATGCCCCCAACGTCAACTAACCCCGGCTCCGTGGGACCCGCGGAGACCGGAGAAATCAGAGGAGCCACACTTGGGTGCCTGGTACAAAGAGAGATCCCCAGCACAAGAAGAAAAACACTGCTCTTAGGCGAGCGATTTCTTTGTTATCCACAATATTTTACTTCTAGCTGCAAACCCAGAGCTTGAAAGGATCCTTGCTAGCTCTGTTTATTTATTTAAACCAATTCCTGGAGCCCTTCTTCTTTCTAAACAATACTGAGGTGAAGAGTTTACAGGAGCACGTTGCCCAGAGTTCAACCGTTCAGCAAGCGCTTTGCTGCAGCCCTAAGGAGAGGCAGCACCCAGCCCGGGAGCCTGCCCCATCCTTCTCTCCGTAAGGAAACTGTTCGCTGCGTGGGCACACGCACACGGCAATTCACCCCTCTCTGCAATTGTCATGGCAGTCATTCCCTGACGGATATTATTATCCCCTGAAGACGGTGCGTGGACAACCCTACCCCCTGCTAGGCTGTCCCAGTTTTATATAAATGGCAAATCTGGTCAGCTTACTCTATGGGAGGGAAATAAATAAAGCAAGCTCCTTAAAAAGGGCAGCTGCTGCCACACTGCTGCATTAATGCAGCCCCCGCAGAGGGAAGGCACCCTCCCTTTTTCACTGCAGGTCCTTCCTTCCCCCCTGCAACGACACCACCACCAGTGAGGCACTGGGAGCCCTGCCATTGGCTTTACTGGGCAATCAAGTCTTCCACAATCTCCGGCAGCAAACAGGGTGTAGGCTGGCAAAGAGGGTCAGGTCCCTCCATGCCCCACGTTCCCTCCCAGCCAGCGCTGTTGCAAGAAAATGCTTTGAATTTAGGCAATGTTTCAACTTGTGCTGAGTAGCGTTAGAGATGAGCACAGCTTTGTGCACCCACCTGAACCCAGGTCAGCCTAAGCACAAACCTAAGTACCCTCTTGAACTCAAAGTCAAAACAAGAGAAGAGACAAAAATGCAAAGCAAAGTTTCAATTAAAGTATTTTTTCTTCTCCAGAGTTCTGTAATCCAACACAGGTTGGCAGTAAATAAAAACCAAAAAAAGAGGCACTTATAAAACATCTTTCAGAGGAGACTGTTGCAACAGAAACTGCGACCAAATCACAATTGTTGTATGAACTTGGTCTCTCATAAAAAAGCATTTGTGTGCTTGTTTGTTCAGAAGAATAAAGAAAAAAAACCAACGACACACACAGAAAACCCACTAAAAAATGAAGCCACACATCTTGCATGGCACTCATTTTTGACACCAGAAAATTCCCTTTACATTTCCTGGCACTGGAAGCCAAATACTCGCCTTGATCCACGTGCAAGGGAAGACTTGCAGACTGGGGAATTCCGCAGCTTTTCCACCCTGGTGTTATAGAAGCTCATTTTACATTTCCATTGGACAGGTAAAATTAAAATCAGAGGCAGGTAAGGAGAAAACAACCATTATAAACTAGTCTAACGCATAGGTAGAAGGTTTGCCAGCCAGCTTCTAAACAGCTAGTTTGTATAATACCCCGACACACACCTGCCTCAAGTAATTTTCCCCTTTTTGGGTTTTTGGTGGGGTTTTTTTCTTCCTTTTTTTTTTTCTTTCTTCTTTAGTTTTAGCTGGGTTTATTTTTAATCACGTAAAATAAATTTTATTGACCCTGAAACAAACCTATTCCAAGTTTTGTTGGTTAATTGCCATTAGCCACACAAAACACACCGAGGGGTTTCTCTTCCTTGGGCAGATGAATAAAACTCTGCAGACACAGTAAGAGTATTCTAGAGGCAGTGAAAACTGAAACCTTTAAAAGAAGAAACAACAGAGCAGCAAACTACAGGAACTTCAGAAAACCTTTCAGAAAACCAGTCTCAGCTGAGTCACTGCATGGTAGAAACTGTCATTTTGATACATGCCTGCTTTTTGCTTAGAAGAAAGGGACAGAAGTCTCTAGTTGCTACCACACTACAAACAATAACACTTCAACATCCTTTTAAAAAAATTAAAAAAAAAAAATCTCAGGCTGCTGTCAGATGGTCAGTTCAATAGACATTTTGTTTTTTCCAGTTTTAACATTTACAGTCACAGAAAAAAAAGAAAAAAATGTATGTTGTGCTCATAGCCAGATCCCACACCATCCTCCTTGATTTGCTTCTTTCCCAAGAATTCTGTTCTGGTTTTTTAAAACAGCGTCCCACCACATAAATCACACACCAACACCGCAGGCATATGGCCAGCACAGGACTTCTGCAGCAGCTCATCAGGTAAAATTCAAGCTCACGTTTACAGCTTAAGTGATTACAAAAGAGATGAGTAATAGAAGTTTGGGGTTTAAGTCTCTGGTTGTAGTTTATGCTACACCAGGAAACTGAGTTTTCAGGATGTAAATTTCCTCACTCATTACCATCTGAAAATAGCAGAGAGCAGCCCCAGTGGCACCCTCATCTACAGCCTTCCACTGACTTGGAATTTAAACGTCAATACCAGAACACTGGCACCAAGTAACTTTCTAAAATGAAGTTAAATATCGTGTTTAAAAAATATAGTGTCCAAGACAAATTTCAGCACATCGGCTAAATCAAAAAGTTTAGAGTTTTGGTCAGTTCATATCATTATTCAGATCATCACCAGCTGCCTCTCTAAAAGTGACTCTGATCCAACTGGGACTAAAAAGCCAAATGCAAATCTTACTAGCCTAGTCTTTCCTCTAAGGCTTTAGGCTCTTCTGGTTTTAGTCATAGATATAAAACCCATGAGAAGTCCCTTTCCCATTACGTTGCTGGTAAGATGCTAGCAGTGAAGAGATATCTGAGAATACTACAGAATGTTAAAAAGAAAGTGTGGTTTTATTTCTTATCTAGGAACATAGGTACTCATAAACGAGTGGTAGATTGCTTAACTGTGTTACACAGACACTTTTTATGTTTTGTTTGCAATTATTTGAAATGGATTATTGAAACCAACAGTCACGCTGACATTACGCCTTGCTACCACACTCTTACTTTAGCTACTCATTATAAGCAAAAAGAGGAAAAAACCCTGTGATAGTGATTTGTGACCTTAGGGGAGACCAGGTGCAGAAAAGACTTTGTGAAAAAACACGAATAAAGTTTTTGCCAGTCTTTTCCAGGGAACACATCTGTGTTGTATCAGGTACAGGTACCACCAGCCTATGAAACGTCAGGTAACGGTGAGCAATGCAAACATTTGTGATCATCTACTGGAATTCTTTCCATGGACTGCAAACTCCAGAATGCTAATTTCAGTTGATGTGTGGACATATAACTTATCTGGTAGCATTCACTTTAGTACTTACATATAACCATCACATTTTGTAAATGATTAACAATGCAAATACTCAGCACGTGCCTTTCCAAGTGTTCTCTGCCAGTAAAACGTTTGAAAATGTTTTGATCTCAACATGCTGAACTGCTGAGCATAGTAGTTTTGCACTTATGCCAGTGTAAATTAGCAGCAAGTCAATGGAGTTAAACTGGAACCAAAGAAAAAAAAGGTGCGAAAGCGAAATCAGATTCTGATAGTCACATTTTAATTATCACAGAAAGAAGACTTGAAATGCACTGCAGTGAAGTCAAGAAAAATGCTGTTGCTTGGTAAAAGTAATATTTATAAAATAAACTGAATGTAGTGAACATTAATAATGTTGACTTTGCTTTTTTAAATTGTGCCAAGAGTTGCTTGACCATTCATAGCAGCTTTTTCTTTTACTCTTTACATGTGCTTGACACAGTGTAGTACTGAACTAGATGGACATACTTCTAGGTGTTTTCAAAAGGGTTTCCAAAATCATGAGAAGTAAGTAAATAGTTGCATGTAATGGTGAATTTTAGTTATTGAGTTTAAACAAAGACACTGGAAAATATTTCACAGAGAACAACTCATCCTTAAAGCACATCACTCAGCTTGGTTAACCCTAACACACATGCTTCGATTTGCCAGGTTCAAATATGAAGTATCAGCTGCTAAATAAGAGGCAAGCTCCTCTCCTAGGACAGATAAATAGCCCCTGAGGTGAACCTTTAGTCAAGCAATGGACCAGCTGGAGGGAGTTCACCTTCTCTTGGAGCTGGGTTACTATTCATTAGACATGTCTTGCTGCTTATCTGCGAACTCGCTGTAAGACAAGACTTCATTTAACATGTAGGCAGAACAACTAATTAGCAGCTTTTTTCCTCTGACTAATACAATTCCCTTCTAGTTGCTCCATAAAGAAGATTCAGTGGAACACCTCTGTGAAAGCAGTGGAATTCCAGGTAGTTATGGTGACGAATTTCATTGTGAATGAGGATCAATGTCCCATACTACTTTGAATAGTAATTTCTTAATTCTTATTCAAATCCGGCCAGCAAGATAATATAACTTGAACTGAATTGGCCATGTGATCCTGAAGGCATCCCATTAATGGGCTGTTCACTTAATTTATGTAATTTTAAAAAATTAAATACTCATATTTTAAATCCCTACTGCAGTCCTTCAGATTGAAAGTACATGTTTAAAAGTTATAGTATCTTTATAAATCAGTATGTCTGCACTTTCTTAGTTTGTTGACTGAACTTTCCCAAAGTTTTAATTCATTTTCCCTCATCTCTCTCTCTTCTGCCTGTGGGAAGACTGAATTCCCAGCATCGAGCCTTTTCACACCCATTTACTAGCCATGTTACATGTCACAGAAAAAAACCTGCATTCATAAACTCTTATTTCAGTTGGCAAACAAACCAAGGTTTTCTATTTGTACAGAGAAAGCATAAAAATCCAGTTATAGGGACACTTTTACTGGTGGTCTGAAGCCAAATAAATCCTGTCTGTAAGCAAAACGAACACGAAGGCAGTTATTAATAACAAAAGCTTACGGGCCTAATTCTGCAAGATGCTGAGCTTCCTCCTCCAAGCCAACAGGGACACAAGGTGATCAGCACCTTCTGTGAAGTATTCAGTAACCATGCCCCAAAAGGCTCATTGCAGGTGCTCCAGCACGTCCCGAAGGCACAGCTGCCCCAGGCAGGAGCCCACCCGGAGGGGGCGCGCCACTGAGCGAAGAGGTGCCCCATCTATCTAGGGCTATTTATAAAGCTCACACTCAACATTCAGAGCCAAGCCCTAACTTGGCTACATGTCAAAGACCACACTGAAAAAACCCAACACCCTTATACCATCATTAAGAAAAACGCATGAAGCACCGATTTCTATTTTTGGCCACAGTTGTAAGCATCGCCAGGGTTACAGCTGCTTTATTGTGGTTTCTCAAGAATTTCCTTGATAAAAAAGGACAACAGAATTAGCTGAGCCTTTTGGAAATAGTCGCGCAGTCCAGCTGTAAAACAATGTCAAGTAGCTGGCAACAAAACAAAACAAAACCCCATAATACAACAGTAGCTGCACGTCTACCAGCAGCAGCACAGCTACCCTCTGAAGTTCTTTATTTGGAACTGGGAGAGGGTGGGAAAAGGGAGGCTTCACATCTTATAAAGCCACTACAGAAACCGGTAAAAGAAACCTTTTTGGTGGTGGGCACACCACGATAAACTGCTGGAGAAGACACACTCTTCCAGCGAGACCTACGGGTGCTGTGTGCATAGACACACTACGTGCACGTACGGAGAAGGGATGTAGGTGGAAAGTGTTCAACACTTTCAGAGGGAAAGGCGATAGTAAACAGTGTACTAGGAGCAAGGACTGAAAAACAAAGTAATAGAATCTTCAAAGTAGTTAGTCTTTCTTGTTTCATGCCAAAGAATTACAATCTGTGCCATTTGCTGGGAGAAGGCAGCTAAGTACAGAGCACAGTCAAGAGGACTGGATTTATCAAAGCCTTGGGCAAGCAGCTCTAGGCTTTTCCTAAAGATGCCTGCCTACTCCCCCGACTTCTGTAGGAATCTGTGATCAACGGTTTGTACCTGCTGGGAGACAAAGAGGCAGAAGCTTTCACCTATGTGTATGTACGTGTACGTCATGGTTTAACCCCAGCCAGCAGCCAAGCAGTGCACAGCTGCTCGCTCACCCCCCCAGGTGGGGTGGGGAACAGAACTGGAACAGTAGAAGTGAGAAAACCCATAGGCTGAGATAAAAACAGTTTAATAGGTAAAGGAAAAGCCACGTGAACAAGCAAAGCAAAACAAGGCGTTCATTCACCGCTTCCCGTCGGCAGGCTCCAGGGAAGCAGGGCTCCATCACATCTAACGGTTACTTGGGGATGATAAACGGCATCACTCTGAACATCTCCCTCTTCCTTCTCCTTCCCCCAGCTTTACATGCTGAGCATGACGCCATATGGAATGGGACATCCCCTTGGTCACTGGGGGCAGCTGTCCCAGCGGTGCCCCCCCCCAGCTCCTTGTGCACCCCCAGCCCCCTCGCTGCGGGGGCGGTGTGAGAGGCAGAAAAGCCCTTGGCTCTGGGTAGGCGCTGCTCAGCAGTAACGGGAACATCCCTGGGTTACCAGCGCTGTTTTCAGCACAGATCCGAAACACAGCCCCATACCAGCTACTGGGAAGAAGATCAACTCTATCCCAGCCCAAACCAGCACTGTGTACAAGTCCATTTCATGTCTGTAAGCAGGGAAGGATCATTCATGGACTATTACATCCCTGGAGTTTTAGAACATTAAATTATTACTGTAAAGGCAATGAAATGTCCAGACAAGGACATTATATCACATTACATATTAATTTCAGCATTCATATTTTTTATACTATTCTTCCTGCATTTTTTGATTAGGAAAGAGAAGTTTCCTGCCCCTCCCTCAGTTTAAATTCAGAAATGCTGACAAACACGCTGAACAGTTAGAGGAGCTGGCTACATGGGAGAGTTACAAAGAACGGTTATTTCTTACTACCTGTCTTTGCAGGCAAGGCTTACAAGAGGAAGGAATCTTCTGTGGCTAAAGGAGAAAGCAAAGTAAGGCAGCTCACCACTGACCGCGTACTCATCCTGCGCAACGGGAGCCAGTATCTGTTTAACTTCAGAGTAAGTTTCCACGCAAAAATTTAATACTCCTTCACAAGTCAAATTCTTTCATACATCAGTACTTTTCATGGATATACTAAGAAAGACCATAATTGTGTATGATCACAGCAATCAACCCCATAATTATTCCACCTGGGACCCTTCCCATCCCTGCCTGACTCACCTATAGCGTCAAGGTGTTAGACCGCACACCGTGAGTGGTGGGAAGTGACTTCAGCTATAAAGTGAGTGACACAATCAAGACCAAACCAGGTTAGCTACTACGCCCCTGGCAGTATAAGTGTTGAATAATAAAAGTCTTCACTTGGACCAAACAGTAACCTAATATCTGTATTTAAAAAAAAAAAATCCCAAAACCACAGAAAGAGAGGATTCATTTGTCAAGTACAAGTACAGAAAACAGGGCACTCATCTGGAACCCTGAAGACATGAATTACAGGTAATATTTTCAAAATTGTCTACGGTCTAGATAATTTAATTAACTCAGGCATAGCTCACTCAGCATCATGGTGCCTGGATTTCTTTTAAACATGAGTTCAAGGTCAATGTTGAGCAACACCCAAAAATCCTAAAAATCCCATATTTTAAGAACCAAAATCCCATTTGGGGATGGTGGTGAACATCTCTGAACACCAACAAGGCCAAAGTTAAGCATGTAGGTGTATTTGCTCTGTGGCCCATGCTATCAGTGATGAAAGAGGAGAACTGTCTGAGGACCACTGAAGCACACATTGGGCTTGCCTCCTGGAGAGGCCTGTTTCAATACATAACCCGTGTGGAGAGGCTGGAACACTTATCACACAAATCCCTGCTTTTCTCCATAACTACACTTCTGAGAGAGCCCAGAGTCAGGCCTTTAGGAACCAAGTTCTGCAGCAGCAATGCTCTTCGGGGAAAGAAGTAGTTTTTCATTAATGTGCTTTCACTGATTTTTTACGTTTGTCAAACCACATCACTCTTCACATCCACTGCCCCCTTGCCCATTGGTCTCATCTTCTCTTTTTAGATTGTAAATCCCCCTAGCCTGGACACCACTTGTAAACTGTTTACCTCCTCCCTTGCAGAAGATGTGCTTGCCTGGTTCAACTCAACATTAGCACGCTTGGTGCATCAGCATCAGCTTGGGGTAAGAATGCTCAGGTCTATCATTGTCACAGTGCTGGCTGGGAGGTTTTCATTTTGCTCAGTTAAGTAGTGTAGTATTTGTACAAACACAAGAATATGTAAGAGATCACGTCTATCTTTGGATTCTGCAGAAACGTTCTTCACCGAGTTCCTAGTAGCCAAGTTAACTCTTTCCCCAGAAAGAATATGCAGCATCCCAAACATCAAGTGAGTGAATGGAAAGCCAGAAATAGAGCCCTGTAGATCAATAGATTTGACTGAGAAAGCGTTTGCATTCTCAGGGGTAGAGATCATTGTGTTTCTAAGTGGATCAGAGATATGATCCTTGGCTGCTGTGAATGGAATGGAAACTGGATGCCATCAGCGGGAGATACAAGTGCTGATGCGGTGAGGTAATGTGGTAAGGAATAGCGGAGTGGAAGGAATGCAGTGCCACTGCCCTGAGGAATCTTAAAATTAGCTCAATCTGGTATTCAAACACTGGGGGGGTGGGGGGGGAAGGAAAAGAAGAAGAAGAAAAAAAACCCACAGCATTTTTACAGGAGAATAATTTCTGAAAGGAGAAAAGGTGTCTCTCAAAATTTCTCTGGACAATCAGCTTGAGTAAAATTCAGTATTTAGTCTATCCTCCCTGTACGAATATAACAAGTAGGTTACAGCCAACCTCTTGCCAACTTGGGGGTCAAAATACCAGCTCCTCACACTGAGGCATCTCCAGTGGGGATGGCATATGTGGGCAAGGCAGTTGGGGAGGTCAAACTGGGATGTCTGACCACTGTGCCCAGGAACCGCGGCATGCAGACGGCCACCACGTGTCGGGCACACCACCATGCGTGAGGTGAGCCTTGCGAGCCGCCTCTTCTGCATAGTGGCTCACTGCGCTATCAATCAAGACCCATGAGGTAGATCACAACTGGAAACTTGATGCAAACCTGCCGCTGACCTTGCCAGAGCCACAACCCTGGGAAGGAGAGGTAGAACTGAAAAATGATGGATTATTTCCACTGAAATGCAAACTAAATTCAGCCTCAAACAGACTATACTTTCACAACTAAATCTTAGAAGAAAGGTTAAGTTTCTCTATAGCTTCTATACAGATAATATCAGGAGTTATGTCTGCTTTGAATGATATCAGTGGTAAGTTTTGCTCTTGTCTCTGATGAGAGTGGGGTTAGCCTGAAAATTAATATAATGAGTCTATCAGAGATGTAGCTGCTTTCATAGGGTTCTTACAGCATTGATTGTCTCCTCTCTAAAGTCAAGATGCTACTGCTTTCTTTATTCAGAGAAGCTAGTTGCCTTTTCTTTCTTCCACGTGAAAGATAATACAGCTCCGATGCACAATGGTTATTAACCTTTCACAATAATTTCTATTATTGTCAGGAATGCAGAGGATAAAGCATAACTGCAAGCCTACCTCAGGGTTACATTTCATGGGCTGGAGGGAGGAACTGTGAATCAAATATTAATGTTGCTGCCTTTATTTTGAAACTGTGTACCATAATGCTTGTAATTACGACTACCCTAATTTTCTCCTATTCAAAATTACAGGGTATTTCTTACCCCTTCTGCAAGTTAAAAATGCCATAGCCATAAGGCAGTCAGAACCCGCTGGTAGGCAATCGGGCTCCCAAGAGAAGCCAACGCACACACCACAGCTGCTTTTTTGCCACACGCTGTCCCAGCGAAGAAGTTAAGGACTGGATGCCCAAGTGAAGATGGGATCTGACCAGAGAGCCAACGTGCAGATTTTACTATTGGTGGTTAGTTGGTACCTAGTTGAAGGTCTAACTATGGACATTGAATTGCGTCTTACACCTTTACAAGCATTATATTAACATTTCCATCAAAAGGGAAAAGAGAAGATAAAACGAAAAATAAAACCTTATTAGGCACCATTCTTAGTGAGTGATATCTGCTTGGCATAGAGCAGACTGGGTCATGTCAAGGAGACGGTGATGCACCATCCTTATGCCAACCCCAAATTCTCTGTATCAGCACTTCTAAATTCTGCTGCTATTCTACCAACTGCGGGCCCTCAGCAAGCAGAAAAAGGAAAGGTAAAATAAAGCCCTGTCATGTCATCTCCCTGCACCACACACCCCTCACAGCAGAAGCAGAGGTGCAGATCGAGAATTAAATAAAACAGAAAGGAGGAAAATTCTCATTGTTGCTCCCAAAGGAGCTTCTCTTTTATAGGGGAAAGCCTTGCCAGGACTTTGCAATCAGATGATAGCACCCCCCGCACCGTTTGAGCGCTGTCAAGGGGCATTATACTCAGAAGATAATCTAGCCCTTGAACTCCCCAGGTACTGGTTTTAAATACCTCTGATGAGATCCAACTGCATCCTATCTGGGTATGCCTCAAACATCTAGCATCACATTTGGTTATGTCTACAAAAACACCAGCCAGGAAGAAAGAGATAATGAAGAATGATTTTAGTCTTTTATTTGAGCAAAAGCTAAACATATGGATCCTGGCACCAAAAGTATGGAATCTGTGATAAAACATATGGATATCCATATGGAAAAAAAAAAAAAAAAAAAAGCAAGCTTCTTGGCCAGAAATTCTGCTCTTGCATTTTCATCCTGTGTGCATGGTGCACCCCCTTCCCTCTGCAGCACTACGCTGCCTGCCGATGGATTAGGATGTTATAAATTCACATGCAAATTTCACAAAATGCTCTACTGTTATCAACTTTATTAGATTTACGAATACAGTCCCGCTTATATTTTTTTATTCTCTTAATCCCTTTCATCACTTAATAGCTCAGAAAGTAATGGATTTCGGTAAAAAGGAGAGGCTTATTACAATCAATCCTGTTGCTCTATCTCTGCTCGACGCTCGACTAATGAAACTTATTTTTCTTCAGGACCTCTACAGGAAATCCTTTCCCAAGGAAAAAAAAAAATGTTTAATATGCTGCAGACTTGTAATACTGCAACTGTATTATTCCTCTCCTTTGGGTGTCCATCCAGAGGTTTGTAAGAGCTATTAATCGTACTTTATTCTCCAAATTCTAGCCTGTAGTGAAACAAGAAGCTACTGAAGCTTATTTAATATGATATGCCAACTTACAGACCAAACGACTGGAGGCCTTGACAGTAACTTTAAACTCCGAGAACTCAAAGATTCATTTTATTTTTGAATAGTGAGGATAACAAGGCCAGAAAGGGCACTTTTATCATAAGGTTTATATCTTAAATACTCCCACTGCTGAGGATCACAAAGCTTTGGTCGCCCAGGTCAGCTTCCTCTAAGATCTCATTTAAAGCATGCCACCTTCATAAGGATTTTTAAAACTGCGTTAGCTCCTTCCTTTGACATTCTTTAAATGAAGAGGCAAAATGGAAAACACCCAACTTTTAACTTCATTATTAAATGCTTTGGTAGCAGGTAAGGAACCATCTACAGGCTTATTGCCCAGCTAAATCTGCAATATTCCAGGCACCCACCACCTCCTGCCCATAGTGCCTGGCTCATTTGCTTGCTCTTCTCTCCATCACCATTAGAGTCCCCTCCAACGCTGTGACGGGGGCTCCAGAGCCTGTCCCTGTGCCCTGGGGGCTGCCCACTGGTGTTACCCCGCATCCCACAGCCAGTGAAGCTGCTCAGAAAGCTCACCTCAACACGGGACAGCCAGCAAGTGGCTTGGACACTACTGTGCAAAAGAACTACGCTTGCTCCTAATACATACGTGCAAAAGGACATGGATATGCTTATTTCACTAGAAAAGCGAGAGGAAAGAAAGAACTTTGGGGTTATTTTTATGCCAGCAAAGAATCAGCATTTTACAGTTTCCTGACACCCCTCCACAGGAGAGCAAAATATGAAATAATCTTAATGCAAGCAAGGGAGTGTAACTACTGACCTACCAAAAGCAAGACACAGGACTCCTTAGAGTTTAAAAGCATCCAAGGAAATATTTTTTCTTGGTTTGTTTTATTATTAATGTAAAAATATTTGTTTGCTGTTTTGTATCTAACCAGGACTGGAAATGGAAGTATCATAAGGCAAGTTAAAAATATCATAGGCATCTGTTTTAGAAAGAGGAGATGCTGGATGTATCCTTGGAACAAGAAGTAAAATTCCATTTCCAACCGATCATATTGTGCTGAAGACTTTGTTTTTAGCCTTGTCTAAAGTCAGGTGTCAACAACATGGGATTTTCTACCTGCTCTGAGGCCAAATCCAAAACCATCCATGAAGGCTACACGATGTAACCAATCATGCAGTACTTAATTAGGAGGTAGCCCTTCCCAATCCAACGAGGTTAAGTTCTTAAGCATAGGAATGACTTCTCCATCTTTATCATAATTAGTATAGTTACTAAAATTAATTTAGGTTTTTGTTGGGTTTTTTTTGATCATGCGAGTAGAAGATGCTTTTACTTAATACAGATCAAGGAAGGGGAATTTGGAAAGCAATGGCTTTATGTGTGGATACAAGCAAAGCCTGATCCTACAAATATCTCACATGGTTAATTTTACTCACATGAGCAGCCTGCTTGCATGAATAAAGTTGCTCACGTGCAGAAGTGTTTGCAAGACTGAGCCCTAAATCCATTAAATTAATGGTGGAAATATATAAAATATATAATTGATGAACAAGTGAATTAGGATTCTGCTCAAAAGTAGGTAGAAAAGGATTATCGCTCAGGCAAGCTTGCTCTCCAGTGACTGTTCCTGATTGATAGATTTGTATAAGGCTGAGTTTCTGATTAGTTTTGAGATATGAATGCTTCAAAATGTAGGAATACAAAAAAAACCCCAACTTTCTGAAAATGAAATGTAATACCCAATTCAATTAAAAGAAAATGCTATGATCTGGAATTGAACCAAGACTTCGGGATAATGTTATTTATTCTGTGCCAAGTTTAGTAGATGTTTTCCAAAATGCCAGTTTACTTGGGTTTTATGGAAAAATTGACCTTTTCACCCAGAACAGAGGCTGCTAATTTCATTAAAGTTGTTAGATATTTTCTCAGAGTGCATCCATGCCAATTCTAGTATTTCATTCCCCTATTTTCATCTATATTCCGCTTGCATGGAAGTGGCCTGACAAAGCTATAACCATGGCATTGTTTCCTGCTCCTGCTGTACCCGCTGCCAACATCCTTCATTATTTGGACTCCGAGAACATTGCAGAGACTTGGAAAAGTGCTGCCCATCCAGCGCAGCCCCCTCCCTGATGGCCAGCAGCCGTAAGCCCCTGGGTCAGGCAATCTGCACCGTGAGCATCCCAGAAGAGCCTGAATCAACTCAGCTGACAGGAGATGAGCCAAGCCTGTCAATTCATACAGCAGCTTGAGCTCATCATCTGTATTTACATAGTTCCTCAATCAAACTCCTGCGCTCTGTAAACTATGTTTATTACCCTTCGTACAGGCCGATACGGTTTTACAGTTTGCTCTCCTTACAGTAGAAGCAGCCAGAGATCTACGCTTGATAGCTATTTTCTCCCTTAATTCTCTCTTTTAAGAGGGAGGGAGCAGTTATTACTTGCCAAACCAGCACATGTTCACAGAAAAGAGTGCGGTCAAGTGGTCAGGAGCAGAGCTGATGTTAATTAGCAATGAAATGAGGAATGAACCAGCATTAGCCCTGAGACTAATCAATGGGAAAATCACTCCAAGCAGGCAGCTTAATGAAGTACTGTACAGCTGTTTATTTTTAGTCTGCTTTAGCCCGACAACAAAATCCCGATTAATTAAAAAAAATAATAAATCTTTCTAAAACGTATTTCCTTGTACAGCCTTGCTATAGCTCTGTTTAGTTTGGCTTTTTTTTTTTTTTAAATTGTATTTGTCCCTATCTTTCCCTGGCAATTAAAAGCCCAGCTAGAAAAATTAAGGCAGGTCACAAAAACATGTACCCATCAGCGGCACATGTTTGTCATCAGCCATAACCTGCCATCCCACAGGCAGCCTGTTCAGGGCCTTGCACAGAATTTAACTCCCTGCCCCTCGGCGGCGGCTGCCAGAGGGCACAGCACCCTGGTCCTGAGCATGCGCCTGCCTCCCCTGCACCGGGGGTGGGCTGTTGGAGGGAAGGATGAGACCCGCGGCACAATCTGGGCAAGGCAGCTTTGGTCCCCTGGCCACCACAGAGCTCCGCCGGGACCCTGGGTGAGGACACCAGTGCGCAGTGCCTAAGCATGTTTGAAAACCTGGGCTTTGCTCTCGGTATGACGTGATTCCTCGCACGCAATAGCACTTCCCAAACATTTGCATTGGATGGTCATGGGTGAATCGCATATTACCTGCCAAACAATACCCGACAAAGGCATCTGAGGACAACGAGCAAGAAGCCACCCCTTCGCCTTCTCTTCTGGGCATCACTGCACTGCACACAGCACGGGATGCTCTCAAGGGATCCCACCAGCCTTCTCCCACCCTCAACCCCCCGTGCCACAAGCGCGGCCCAACCCTGCCGCTTCGCCGCCGCACCAAGCGCTGCTCAGCACGCCCGGGGCAGCGGGCTGGGAGGGTGCGGAGGGCCCTGAGGCGGGCAGCCTCCCCCACCACGGACCCTGGGGCAGGAGACCTGCCCGCGCCCTGTGGCACTCCCCCAGAACCTTCCTTTTATTTCGACCCTGCACCAGGCCCTCCCTACAGTGAGGGCTGCTGGTGGAAGAGGCTAGGCCAGAAGCCTGGGGACTAAAGCCTTGCCCCTCGTAACACTGGATCAGAAGGCAGCACCATAATATAAACTGATTTAACTAGCTGAAAGTCATTCCAGTTTGAAATACTGAAAAGCAAGAAGAATTGAGGTTTTCCTTAGTTTCTTTCTCTTGAAGACCAAATTCACTTTGTGGTGCTTTCCTGCACAACAGGACACAGAATGGCATTTACATGGCAGTAAAATTTATTATGGCTTAGACTTGACATTAAAAGCAGGAGTTTTAATACCAACAGTAACATGAGTTAGAGACACAGGAGCATGGCAACCCTCCTCAGGCAGTTCCCACCCCCAAAGTAGAAACAGGCACAGGTAAAAGGTTGATTGAGACCTGCTTTTATAGGAATTTTTTTTTTTTGTACTATGTGTATTAGACAATTCATTGTTTGTTTGATCAAAGTCCTCTCACATGCTAACAGAAGGGTGATTTGGGGAGAGGAGTTTCTTAATCTTTCCAAATATAATCAATAAACCACCTCTGAAACCGTGTTCAAGAAAAAAGGGGAAGCAAAAAAAGAAAGGGCAGTCTCATGCAGGTTCATTCTCCGAGCTAAACGTGCATCTGCATCTTTAGGGATTTTTTTTTTGTCTGTATGTTGCAATAAACATCACTCTGTGATCCTTTAGATGAAACCTGCTAACCCGTACCCAGCAAAAGCAGCACAAACCACGCAAATCACTCTTCGCCAGGAAGAGAAGAAATCTTTAAACTGATATTATCAGCCCCTCTGTCAGAGACAATTTCTAAGTCAAATTCACCTCCTGAAAGACGGAGACATTACAGTAAATGTATTCATTAGATCTCGAGTGACAAGCCTTAATTAAAATGTACTGTGTTTGCAAAACGAGAACCAAAATTGAAGACACTCAAGTACAGTAAATATATCTTCTGCACTAAGCAGAGCAAGACAGACACTAGCTTCCATTGAACACTCGACATAATACTAAAAATATGAATACTATAGATATATTTCAATAACATAGTTAGAAAACTTTTGACACAGCATGATATGGGGAGCATACATACCACAATATAAATTCAGACAGACATGTCTGCATTCTTAAACATGAATTAAGTGTCTTAAAGACTCTATTGTATAGGTAAAAAGCATGTTTTACCAGTTTCTCTTTAGGCATTAATTCCACAACCTACCGAAATAAATATTGCTAATGCTTTTCACTTCAATAACTCCATTCATGCAAAGATCACAACATTTTGCAAACTTTAGTTAAACAAACTGCCTGGTGGGAGAGGCAATGGATATAAAAGAATTGACTGACTACTAGGAGGCTGAGGTGGAAGATCATACCTGTTTAATAGTACACCGTCGTATTATAAATTTCTCAAGATTAGCACACACCAACACAGTAGACAAAAAAGGCCTTTTTTTTTTAAATAAAACCCTCAGGAAAATTTAAGTCTTGCTACAAAAACATGACCCCATTGAGAAGAACCACTACTCCTGCAGTTGTTTTCAACTTGTTTATGACTACTTGCAAAGGAAGCGAGGGGGGTTATCAAAGCCATCCAAAGGTACCTACTTGCAAGACTTTATTCCGTTCAACTGTAAAGTCTGATTTTCAGAGCCTTTTTTGGGTTGGTTTGGGGGGGTTTTTTTAGGGTTTTTTTTTCCCCTCTCTTTTTTTGTTTTTGGCAGGGGGTGGGAAGAGCCACTGTGAAACAATAATTTGTTAAAAAGTGCAGACCTGAAAAACAACATCACCAGCCAGGTAATCCCCTTTATAGGCCGATTTGATAGCTCAGGGAAAGCTAAACAAAGGCACAATGCTCTGCAACCACAACAGCTGGGTTGGAAATTGCTACAGATTGTTAGGAGGAGCTGCAAACTAGAGATAGGCAATGAAAAGGTTAGAAATGATAGTTTAAAAAAAAAAAAAAAAAAAAGACAAATTACTCCAAAGACCATATTCTTTAAATTGTTGAAGCAAAACATGTTTATTTGATTTGTTTGTATGCCTATTACAAAAATGCTACTTTGGGATTCTAGGAACCCAGTCTGTCAATTTTTCAGCTTCTGCGCTTTCATGGTTGCTTAGAGCTGTTTAATGCAAATACACTTCCAATAAGAGATTTCATGCCCCTAAATTACACCCAGTTAAGGGCGAATGAAAATGTAAGGTAAATAACTATAATCAGCCATATTATCTTTCTCTTGGCACCTCTCACTTTACAGGCATATTTAAAGGCATCTCTGGGGTCCTATCCTTTTTAACAAGCAGCAGCGTATTTCCTGGAATATTACTTACGATGCTATGCTGTGAACATTACACAGGTTAAAATGTTACCCAGAGACCTAGAAAGAATTGCATCTGTTGCAGAGCCACACGCTTGTTGCCGTGTTTAGGAACATCTGAAAAGACTAAAGAAAATTTTTAGCAATGGGATGAAAATGAGACTAAGACCACTTAAGTCAAGTCTGCATGTCCAAAGATGTGGATCAGCGCTGTTGGGGTGTAGCAATTTAAGGCAAGAAAAATGAGAGTACACACTCCTGGTACTTACCAAGGATGCTTTGGAAAGTACTCAGGGTTCCAGGTTGTTTTTGTTTTTTGTTTTTTTGTTTTTTAAAAAAAAAAGTACAGGAACTTAAAACTGTTTCACTCCCACTTAGTTTTAAGATAATAAAACCACGTTTGAGAAAGAAAGGTGATGTGAACATAGCTATTACCAGCCTCACAGTCCCTTGCTGTCTCCACGAAAAAGTATAAAGTGATAAGCAATAATCAAGGAGTAACTAATTACTCACTTGGCAAAGAAAATACAGAAGAATGGGAATCTTCAGAAGCAAATATATCCCCAAAGTCCTTCAAAACAAATTTGGATTATTCTGAGCAAGCTTGAACCAGCAGTTGGGCAGGCTTTTTTGTTTTGTTTTACAGGAAGATGACTTTAGGCTTCTACAAATAAATATTCTTCAACTGAAAGTGACCTAGCACTGACCGAGTTAAACCAGAGGAACTCTGTGAAGGAATAAATTCCTCCAAACTCAGATCAACGTAGCTTGCCTCTCACATACATCCCAGTTGCTACCAGACCTTTATTTACCAGCTTTTTATTATCAAAGCTATTTTTACGTCATTAGTTTGCAGATCTACTTATGCTGAGGTTCTGCTTTCTCCTTGGAAGCAGTTTCTCCATAAATCAAATTCCATGTGGCCATTTGTCTTTTTGTGAAGCGGTCCACAAAGTTCTCAACCAATCCACCCCTCTGTGCAGCACCAGCAACAGGTCTCACTCGACAATTTAAGTGAACCTTGCTTATGCAAAGTTGTGCTAGACCCTGTGTAGAGATTAATTTCTTCCCACGTGGGCAAAGAAAGTGTGGAGAAAAAGTAGCAGCTCAGGAAACAGCCACACAGCTCCTTGTTTGTGCTACGGGCATGTGAGGTAACCTTTGGAAGTCACAGTTTATCTTAGCCTCAGTTCTCTATCCATAAACAGTTAGGGTAACAGCTTCACAGGGTAAAGTCCACTTTTTGTAATCCTCAGATGAAAAATGCTGAAGAGGAACAAACTTGGATAAATAAAGGACTGCCCCGGTTAGGGTGCATCGGGCTGCTAAATACATCAGTCCCAAGGACGGGTCTTCCAATGTTATTATGGTGTTCCTACTATGACAGCACAGCAATGCAATAGTTTCCTTGATCTTTCATCAGCTCAGGGGGACCAGAAACACCTGTTCAGCTCCTGTAAAACCCGAACAGGCACTTCTGGTCAGGCTGAAAGACAAAAACATTTGATTTCTGCATTCTGTTGCACAGCCAAGATAAAAACCATTAATTTATATTAATAAATAGCTACATTTTGAGCACAGTAAGAATTTGGAACAAAATATTGAAAAACCCCCACATATTTCTCTGAAAATCAACGTGGGTTTGGGGGCAGCCAGACACATCACAGACCTATTTTTCCTGTTCTCTTAATACCTGCCATCTGCCAAGCACCTTCTCTCATCTGTGCAACGCTGCCCACTCCACTGCTGGAGAGCCATCTCCCCCCAATGCCAGGGATGAACGTACAGCAAGCTCCTGACACAGCAGCGTTTCACAAAAATGATGAAGGTTCACAGGGAAGAAGATACAGGTGACTGCTCTCCCAAGGTATACTACTCTCAGTGTCACTCTAAAACATCATTAAACCCACCAAGTAAATGCAAAACCACCCCCCAAAAAAACCCCTTCCTCTTCAGTGAGTTTTATCTGTGACTGTATTAAATGCATCTGGAAGTGTGACTTTCAAATATCCAGGGTTGTTATTAGCACTCACCTAACCCCCATCTCGGCACCTGACAGAAGGAAGCTGTACACAAGACTTTGATTTGTCTTTTTGAATTAGAAGACATTAAGCACCCAAACTCTCTCATAAAAGATCTGAAGCGTAAGCTACATAACGTCCGTGCAAGTAATGTTTTTTCCCACTTAATCCAGACCTTAATGATCAAGAGATATCAGAAAAGTGTCAGAGGAGATAAACCAAGTTATCCCTAATAATGCATCTACGTCTCCTCACCAGCAGCAGCTGATCTGGGAGCTTCGTTCCTGCACCAGGGATATACAAAGACCTCAAACCTTAGATGTCAATACAATACGCTTGTTGATTCACTGGGAAAAATTCAGTCATTGTGCTTCTGAGTTCCTGTTACAGTTAGCGATGCTTTGAGGCTCCCAGGATAGACTCCGTAAATAAAAGGTACTGCAGGACACGACACAATTCTTTTCTCTTTGTCTGTTCCAAGGCACGTTTCCTTCGCTTTCTGAAGGGTGTAACAGCATATATTCCATGGAAATGGGGATCAAGAAGTGGTAGGAAGTATCACCACATTGTCCCCAGTACCAGCACACGGTGGAACTGTTACCATCTCTCAGATATTGCTTCTTCTCTCATCCTCTCTACAAAGGAAACAACTCTCACAGCATTTTGTTTGTGTTGTAAACAGAGACCCTGTGGCTGTGACAGGGAAGGCAAGAATGAGGACAAACACGCGCTCAGTGCACAAGACCAGACACGTGACTGGGAAGTTGTGGGGAAGCCCACATAACCATTTCAGACCATCCCACAAGAAAATCCTGCCTGGAGCACAGACTAACTCTGCACTTGTGCAGAACACTGGATTTTGAACGTCAATAAGCCTGAAATGACCAAGATGAACAGACTACTGCGTTAAACTCCCTGCATAGCTCTCCATGACTCCACTAGATTATTTTTTTTCAGGGCGGGGGGGGAACAAACTTAACACCATTATTGCAGAGCACTCCACTGTGCCAGAGGCACAAAGCCACTCGTCACAATTTTCGTCACAGGACTTTAATAAAAATACCCAAGCAAGGCCCAGCCACAAAGAAACTGAAAGATAGAGACCCAGGATTCCAAATGGGATTTAAAGCTCCCTGGAAGCCAGCGCTAGGATGCTCACCAAGGCTCGCACTGCTGAGGCCACACGCTCCTACATGCTGTGCAGAACAGACTAGTCCAAGTGCTACCGCCTTCAGGTCCAGGGACACCAAAAGGCTGTGGGCTGCAAGACAAAGGAAGCCATCTCTTGCCAGAAGGGAATATAGTCTTCCGTCCCCTAGAGATAACGCAGATCATGTTTTGTGGACATCACAATGTGAGAGATTTCAAGCAGGCTCCTGAACTGCAGGCACATATTTTTAGATAAACTGTTGTTACCAACTGTTAGCACTGGTCTCTCCTCTTCATAATCATCAGCTCCATTTTAGAGGAGTTCAACCATCAGCGGTTCCTCAAACATCCCTCGACTGGGCAAAGGCAATCAGCCATCTTTCTGGCCAGCACCACGGTCCTCGACAGGAAAGGCCAAGGAGAAAAGTCATCTGCACATTGCAGCAACTTGGCACTTGCATCAATACTGCATTTTCAGTTTATTTAATGTCTATGAGTAACTGGAGAGAAAATATCATCAACTTTTAGGACTTTCCAAGTGAGATGCCTAGGAACAGAGGTGCTGCTTCCCTGCTTGGCAGGTGTATCCTTTCTGAAAGAAGCTCACAAGCCATTCCAGAGCACACAAACCCTGCCTTTTCCTTTAGTCCTTAAAACACAGCAGGGACTGGGAACTTTATCCCAGCACAAGTAGAAGTTTTCCCACTGAATTCAATAGGCTGTAGATCAGCCAAAGAAACAGCCGTCTCATTTTAAGGGACAGGTAATTCCTAAGGTTTCAAAAAAGGCTTTAAGCCTGTATTCATAGATATTAACAGCATTTCAACTAACCAAAAGTGTAGAAGTCATCACCATACCCAAGTATGATGTCTGCTCTTCCCACTTCCAAACAGTTTAATAGATGGCTCTTTCTTTTTCTGACCGACACTGTACAGCCCACAGCCAGTGTCAGGTCAGACGTGTGGAGTTTTTCCTTCTACGAGGCACTTCAGCATCTTACAGCCTCGGCCCCAATTCTGCAAGCGGTTCTGCAACCTGCTAAAAGCAGGATTTAAGGTGTCCCAACATGAAGTGCTAAAGAAACTTTACTTGTCTTACTTTCAGTTTTCTTTCTCCCCAAGTCTCATTGTTTGGCCTTTAGAAGCAGACTGCTCATTTTTCATTAATTTTCAATTCCAGGTCACCCATGAGGAAATTTGGCTGATCAATAATGGGAAAGATTTTTACAGCAAATTATTTTTTAATTTTTAAGATTAATTGAAAAATAATTGGTTATAAAAACATAAAAGCTTTTGGTTTTGTCAAAACAAAGTTTTAAATAAAGCGTTTAATACACAGCTACCACCATTCCTTTGAAGACCAAGCAAGCAGCAGAGGTGAAAGCTTGGCATGGCCAGGAGTAAAGCCATCCTCCCCAGCTCCCTTTCACAGCACAGAGGCCTCAGCTCCTTGCTAATCATTATTTGTCACTCCATGCATAATTGCAAAGCACATGCTGGAAGAGGGAGAAGATTCCTCCCTTCTGTTCCCAGGGCTCAGACCCTGAGGCTGGTAAGAGTGAGCTGCGGGCTGGATGCGCTCTCAGGCATCAGCATGCCAACTAGCATCCAAGACTTGGACTTCTTGTCTCTTTGGGCTTTGTTTTGTTTTCTAGATTGGTTTTGGGTTTTTTTTGAAGGGGAAGGGTGGTGGGAAGGGTGGTGTGATGTGGTGGTGTGCGTGTTAATTCCCACCTTGAATAGCATCACCACAAAACTTGACAGAGGCTCTCTACAGGCTTTATGCTTCTTCACAGTGTACCTTGCAGAGAAGCGTGGAAGTCTCCACTACGCTTTTCATTCTGCTTTCTTAAAAATGTACCTTTAAGAAGGTTTTTATCTGTTTGTTCTACATTTGAGGGGCTTTCCCTGTACTTGCTTAGAAATGCCCTGACCCTCAGGGGAGGGACCTCACGACCCCCTCAGGGCTGACACTCTTCACTCAACTCTGCACCCACCTACCACCAGATGGGCACAGCTCTACCAGAAATATGTTTTTTTCACACAAGGTCTGACACCGAAGTCCCTTAGGTCTTTGTCTGGTGGCTACCTAAATGGTAGTAAAACATTTCACAGCAGTAAACAACACATCCCAGCTTTCCCGGCCCCATTAAATTCCCTTCACAGAGCAGATTTTAAGGATCCGAGAGTGTTACTGTGGAGCATGTAACAAGGCGCTCCTTTTGCCAGCGCAGTCCCTGCACAATCAGCATCTAACTCATTGCTTTTCAATGTGTTTTGAAGTCCCCTGAGTAAGGAAAACTCTACATCCCACAGACATCTATGTGAGAAATATGAAAGACAACACAGTGGTGTGGTCTTGGACATGAGCCTTTTGCTAGGATTTGAATCCTGGCTAGTTATGTGGTATTGGCATATTTCATCTTTGTTTTAAAATAAAGCTACTACACTTGTAAGAAAGGAAATTCAGAGAGCAATTGGGATGTTAAGCAGAGTCACGAGTCTAATACACAGGCTTCAGTTTTCTATTTTATAACTAGGAAACATTTTTTTTAAAGGTAGTTCAAGAAATACCTGCTTTCAGAAGATTATGCTGTTACTTTTGTGCAGACTCAACCTGAAGCCACAAATGCTGACGACAAATTATTTGTAGGAACTGATTGCAAGTTCACATTATGTTTGCTTTAAAAATATACATAATTACTATGATTAAGGGTGTCTGTCCATCCCATAACAGCTATAAAAATAATAGAAAGAAAGATGGGAACAACACTTCTGAAATCCCTGGACTCTTAATTCGTGTCCATTGATGCAGCTACAAAACTTTGACACCTTACTTGTTTAAACTTGCCTGGGTATTTTTGTTCAGCAGTCAAATGCTAAGGAGGAGAGCTCTTAAGTTGGACAAACAGCTGAAATCCAGAGACGCACTCTCTAACTTTTTTGTTTTTTTTTTTTAGTAAATTCTTTCCCACCAAGGTAGGAGGAGGCAGGCAGCTTTAAAATCTGAAATATTTTGCTTATCTAAAAATAATAAGCAGTAGATATTTAACAAGTGTTGTTCACAGGTACTTTTCTGAAGCCATAGGCCAAAGCTAGCACAGCCCTGTGCTCACGTGGAGCAATTTATATGAGATGGGCACGACTGCAGCCTCCGTGCCACCAGACCGGCTAGCCGGCCATGGGTTGCAGTGCTGGGAGTGTGCCTCGGCAGTGATGCCAGCTTGCTACTTTGAAGTGAAATTTTTCCAATAAACCTAAGTGATTTTGGATCCCAACTGCAATAACAGTTGGGATCCCCATTAGACGCTTCTCCATCCCAAAGCCAAAAAACTGCGATATTAAAAAAGAAGCCATTCCCCACACCTGCAAATGGTTATGAGGGCTTAGACTTCTTTCATACAATTGGTTTGCAGATACATGATGAATACATGGCTAGTACACACTTACAGATCCTGAGACTGCATCAGCAGATCAGCTAATTGTGTTAATTAGCTATTTGCATGCGCAATTACCTGATTTGTACAAGCAGCCAAGGTGATCGTACATGTAAATTAGGCATGGATTTGCACAATTTACTCCTCTGAAAGTCTGCTATTCTACTTATTTTTAAGCACCAGAGATCAACAGCTACAGAAGAGTCTGGCGAGTTACTGCCCTTATGGTTCCTACACTGAAGGAAGTTTTACACTCCTTTTGCATGACTTCTACACCACCACAGGCAAGCCCACCTGCACGCACCCTCACACAACCATGCATAAAGAAACGGGCACATCACCATCAAAGTCATGCAGAAAGGAGTGACCTGCATTCCCACACAGTCCTCTCATCAAGACAGTGTTCTTGTCTCCTAAAGGTCTTATTTTCCCCCTTTTATCTCTTCAGTGCTGGGAACTGCTGAGCTTAAAGTAAACTTGATTTTACTTATCACAACAAGCTCAGGAAGCTCTACAAGGAGCAGAAACCCAAACAGCTCTGATGCAAACACTCAGTCTGAAGCCCCGAAGACTACTTAATGTTTAAAACCCCACTGCTGCTGTGCTGACTCACTGGTTAGGGGGTTTCAAACACAAACAGGTCACCTACATTTAATGGCAAGTTATACCATAGCCTGCCGAACAAATGGATGCATATGCCACCATGGGGCTGTTCAGGGATTCCAGACTGAAGCACATTGCTATTATAAAAAGCAAATTCTCTGAGGACTACACACCTCTCCTCCCCTCCCAAGGTAACATCTTTAGCTGAAGAGGGATTCAGGATAGGACAACATGGGGAGTAAAAGCTCAGCGATGAAGTAGTGCGATGCAATCTCAAATACAAGTATGTTTCTGCCTGCTTTGAAGTGGCAAGGCAATGAAAAATTTTCAGTTCACCAGGGACAAGAAAACCACTAGTTCAGCCAAGAAGAAACAAATGCCATAAGCTGAAGAAGGCCAATACCCACATGTTCACGTCAGAGAAGTGTGTGCTTGATACAACATAGTCAAGTTGAAGGTTAAAAACAGGTCTCCAGTCTCAAGTGCCATGCACCTCAGTGTCTCAATAGCTGTGGTCATCTACACGACTTCCTCAGGGAGAAAAGGCACTTGTGTTAGAGATGAAATAATTCAAATGACTAGACTTTATAAATAGAAAGAGGTCAAAACCCTACTTCTGTCCCTCAATGTGTATTAGTGGAGCAACTGTTGTGCTGTTGTCTACAACTTTTTCCCTTCTTAGCTAGAAGATGCTCCCCTGGCCTCAGGCAAACCGCCTGCTTTAGATGCATACAATGTAGCTCCTTCCATCCCACCGTCCTTCCTCTCCTCACCAGTAGTCACTAAAACAAAAGACTCTTCCAGCCAATGGTCCTGACCCAGAGGCAGAGCTGTTACGGCTTCACGTACAAGATTCATGTAGCAACACCACTGTAAATTTTAAAGACAAATTACTCCTCAGGGTTTTTTTTCAGAGCACTGAGGGGTACAAGCGTATGTAATCCAGTAGGGACCTCTGGAAGAACATCAGGGCTTCACTGAACAATTTCTGATGTAGCTGTTGATAGTTAAGAGCAGTTAACGGGGCAGGACAAGTGTTGCAACACTGCAGCTGAGCACCCTGACTGATCCACCACTGGAAGGAGTCTGACTCATTCTCCCATGGCTGAATATTTATGCAGTCCTTTGGCTTTAAGGCTGGTACCACTGAAGACTGAGCTAGAAGAACCTCCTGTAACCTTCCAATAAAGGAGCACATTCTTCCTTTGTTTATATTAAACAAAGGAGGCAAGCTGAATGTTCACTTACCGAAAAATTCTGGGTACTATAAATACATTCAAAATAGGAGTCAAGTTGCGATTCCACATCCAAATGCAAGTCAACCCCTGTGAGACCTGGGGAATACAGAAGAGCCAGCTGCAGCTCAGCCCAGCACTCCTCCCTGGCACCCTTCCCCAAGCGCCTGTGTTCAAATGTGTTTATCTGGTCAGGCCCAGGTCAGTCCTGTGCTGCCGGAGCACCTCCCGCAGCTGGAACATCCAGAGCAGGTAGCGCTCCATGTTGTAAACTGCTCATGCAGCAGGACTGAGAAAAAGGCATCTCCTGGTCACCGGCTGTTACCGACTACAGGAAAATGAAAATACAGCACCTCCGCACCTGTTCACCTGATGGTGAAGGAAGGAAAAGCCATTACCGAGTGACAGGAGACGAAAAACCAAAATCCACTTCAGCAACTCATCCCAGCACTGGTGATTAATCTCACACTCCCACAGCCTGATGCACATTAACCAGATAATTAATAATTTCTTTAGGGACTCCAGCTCGGCAACTGTTTTATCAACCTGCACAGCATTAGGAGAGAGATGCTGCATTTGTGATCAAACTGCTGGAAATACGGAAATGTTCTGCAGGAACAGTAAAAGCTTCAGAGCAATCTGTGAGCCCAGTTTTACAAGTAACTGTAACATATGTGCAGAAATCAAGGCTGCTCCTTTGTCAGTGCAATCACCAGACTCAAAACCTGAGCGAGATCAGCATAATAAGAATAATTAACAGCGATGCCCAACTCCCATCCAACCCCATCTTTCCCCAACAGAAGTGCTTTTCAGTAGCATTTTTTTTTTTAAGATACATTTGCCTGATGCAGTAACATAATACACCCGATCATGCACTTTCACTATACTTGGCATGGATAATAATTCAGATCCATTTACCTTAACATCAAAAAGGTTAAATATAAAAAAAAAAATATCCAAGTGTCACAAGATGTCCAAATTCTATCAGCCAAAGGCTTTCAAGCAATTCAGCGAGAAGCACGGCAGCATTTAGCATAGCTCTTGCTATGAACTTTTTGCCATCCTCTGTGCACTCACGCTCCACGTTCAAGGACAGAGTCATAGAGGATCAGAAACACAATACCTAAGTGCTGGCACCACATTATCTCCCCCCAGCACTTAAAAATGGACTGCTGAGAAAAATCATGGTAAGTATTCTTTCAGATATTAAACTCTCCAGCGTGTTAGATATATGTCAGTATCAGGTGATTAAGAATGACTGATAATTAATAAATCACATCCACCAAGTGATTGGGTATTATTTCTTTCAGCCTCTGAAAAGAAGAGCTAGATTCACAGTTCTGCCTAAATAATTCTATCTTTCCAATCGAACAATCTTGCATAACTGCTGCTAGCAAGGAGATGCTCCTTTTTCTCAACAGGCTTCAAAACAGTAAGTTATTTCGCTGCTTTTCTACTGATAGTTTGTTGTCATTCCTGTACAGGTAAGGAAACAAAGGCACATCATGTGTGAGTATCTTTAAGCCTCCCCACCACAGAGTGGGTTCTTGAAGTCTCTACCGGTCCTTTCATCACGTAACTATGCTTCCACCTGAGAGAAAGTTGCAGGTTTTGGCTACAGCTCAGCAGAGTATCTGCCTTCTAAAAGATATTCTGCTCTTAGGACTCCAGTCCTGGAAACGTGCCCATGCAGAGCTCCAGCAATAGGCATGCACATCTGCCCACACCAGCGCAACTGCAGGAGTGGGCACGCATCTCTGCGTGCATAGTCCAAAATGTTATGTTTTCTCCAAGGTCTGTTCCAAGACTAGGTTAGTAAGAAAGAATGCATTTTCTTTTAGTACATAACATGGCTTAATTTGTATTTTCCTTTCATATGATGTTAGCTGAATGACGTAATATAGCAATTTTTTAATCATCTACTTTAGTATTTATATGACTGCTCACCACATTATTTGAGCCCCTTCATTTTCATAGTGTCAGTTACCATTATTCCATTAAATTAAATCCTTTTACAAGCATCTTTCTATAAACATGCACTAGAGATAACATAGCCACATGGTGAGGATTCACAGACTACAGTAAGCAGATTACACCTGTCTTGATTTTTGATGTAGCTGTTGGCAGAGTATATTCTCCCATCAAACTGCACGCAGATCTCCTCATTAAAGCTACAGGGGAGAATAATTACAGAACAGTACATTGCAGTTTACCAATTGGTCTTGCATACATAATGGCCTATGAAAGAAAAATGGCATCCTCCAACAGCTGGGAAAATCTTTAAATTGTTATTAGTATTATTATAAAGTAGCCAACATTTTAAACTATCCAATAAGTTGCCTCCTGTATGCAAAGCAGACAGATTTAGTGATTGGGTCCAAAAAGGTCTTAGACTCCCAGTCTATAAATATAATTATTTTTCCCTTTGCAAACACTCCATTCCCCAACCTTCTGTTCTACCGTAAAATTCACTCCTCATGAGAAATTACGCTGATTGCAGAGTAAGCCTTGAAAGCAAATAGGTGGTTTTCTGGATCTCCTAAGCCCTGCTGTTGAGCGTTAAGCATCACACCCTCACTCCTTGGTGGGGAAGTGGTGAGCTCGTCAGGTCCCCACCATCCTCCTCCCACCAGCCAGCCAAGGGAGAGGGGAGTCACGATGGCAGCCTGTTACCTCCAGCCACATCCAAGACTTTCTTCCAGCCCTCAGCACCACCAGCAGGCCTCTTTGCTTGGCAGCTCCAGCGCCCCCTACCCCAGATAAATGGCGCTGGGGAGCCAGCAAACATCTCCAGATGGTGCAGAAGGAAGCAACCCCCTGGGGTTTCTGTCCCTGGCCATTTACACTCCAGGGCTGAAGCATCCAGAATATATTGAACTGATAGTCCTGTGGAGCGTCGGGAAGACTGCTTTTTCACCCACGCTGATAGTTATGCCATCTGACCTGCTTTGGTGTTAACAGATAAAAGGCAAATCCATTTTGATTTGGATGCCATTTACATTGTCAGATCCCAATAGTCAGGCCCTTCAGCAACCAAACCCATCAGTTTTCAGGCACCACTATTCAATACCAGCTCTTATTCCTCACACAACACTCGACATAAGGGAAAAAGCACAGATACAGGAAAAGCCAAATTCTTTAGATGAAACAAAGACAAGTTAGCAAAGCTAACTTTTCTTGCCAGCCAAGAAGCAAAACATCCGAAGCACATATTTGGGCCCCAGCAGGATGCCCTGATGTGCTCTCCTACTCTGCTAAACCAGGAGATGAGGAAGTTCAGTGACAAAAGAACATGCTGGTGGACCGGCCCCACATATTCTGGTTCTCCCAGAAGATTTTCACATGATGAAGGACTCCCAAAGACATCCTTCTGCACAAGCATCCAACAACCACCTTCTTCCAGCTCTGAAGAACACATGAGCCACCTCAGCGTGTAGAGGGACACTTACCACGTAAAAGCATCTAATTGCTAGCAGTGTTAAAATCACTGAAGAACAAAATTGCTCTGTGTAACAGCTTTCAGTACCAGCACTGCAAATGACTTGTTGCTGCACTTTACCCAGCTGCACCTCCCAGACGAGCTGGCACGCTTCAGGCTTTCTTCCAGTCTCTATCAGCTCGTTACTTGTAACGGAGATGTGCTGGCGACAGAAGCTGAGCAGAAAACCAAACAGAGCAGAGCCTGCTCAGGCAGGCAGGCAGCCCACTACCAGCCTGGTCACTCCTATGGACCGGGAAATCTTTGGGTTTCTCTTAGACAGCTCCCCATCTGCAAGGCTGCAGGGCAAGGCAACACTGAATACTCAGAGGTTAATTGGCTGCAGGCTAAAAGAGATCACCCAGTCCGACCTCCTGTGCAAACACTGGCCATTAACTTTCACCCATTTTAAAACTGCTTTGCCTCAATAACTCCAGCATTTTTTTATTTTTTATTTTTTTTTTTAATTAGTGAGATTGGGTAGAGACAATTCCTGGCCACCTCAATCACTGCTTACCTTCCTCAGAAAAAGTAGGAAGAGAGAAAAAAAATTAAAATATGAAAATCGGTATAAACTTTGTCTTTTCTGCAAGCCTCACAAATTTTGCAAACTAGTTCCTCCAGCTGTGGGGTCTCAGCAGGGGGAGAAACCACCCTGGGGCGACCACCAGCAAGGGCATCCCCCACCAGGAGCCCGGCAGCAAAGCCCAGCAGTGACAGCAGATGGACCCAAGAATATTTTGTTCTGGCCTTTACTCTGCAAAGAGGAGCCCAGCGAGACCTCCTGGGGCTTAGTTCCTATTTCAACTCTCCCTCACAGCACGGCTTCACAGTAGAGAAGTCAAAGACAGTTTTGCCATCAATTGCCACAGGAGCAGTTTAGTCCTTTGGGAAAGTTTTCCTTGACTTCACAAGTTCTGGACCAAAATACTAATCAACTAAAGCACCTTAACTAATATAGCTCATATTAAAAATATAAACACCTCACAGAAACTGTGCTTTTTAAATATTAAGTATTAGAGGTATGTAGAAGTAAATTAGGAATCTTGGTTTTCCTGGATGGAGAGGGAAGGGTGAACCATACCCACCACAGACAAAGGTACTGAAGGCAAAGGAAAAAAAATATCAATTGAGTGGAGAAACCTGTCACAGATATTTCAGTAGATCAGGACTCTGACTATGTATCAGAGAGAAGAAGCCCTGATCAAGTCACATGCCCTTTACTACAGAAGATAAGATCAAAAGGTTTCAAAGGAAACCGATGGTGACAGTTTCTTCATTTGTATGCAATGTGACATACCAGATCCAAACTGTTGGCTACTTTTTGAACTATTTGTCAGGGGAGAGAAGTGATTATTTTCTTTTATATCTTACTTTTAAGAACTTTTAGTCATTTGGGGGTTCTCCCCCCTGCTCTGTGTCCCACCGCCCTCCGTTTTATTTTTCAGCCAGGATTCAAACGTTCACCTTTGATGTAATATTTTTGCTGCACATCAGAATAGTTATGCCAAGCTTCAGAAAGGCAATTGAATACAGAGAATGAAAAGGATGACATCACTTCAAACATGAACTTTTAATAAAATTATCCTTAAGAAATGTCCCTGCTGAAATTTTTTTTTTTCGCCCTGCATCTTTTTACTCTTCTCATGTGTTTGTAATAATTCAAATTATTGCCAGACTAGTGGCTGTGGTTGACTCTCAGCCATCAACTACACACAAGCAGAAATATTTCGCCCCGTTTCTCACTGCTTCTGTCAAGAAAAGTGTTAAATGGAACATAAAAAATGACTGCGTAAGATCACAAGTTGCTTGTGTAGTCAATAGGCTATATAACAGTTACATTTGTGTGGCAAATAAAGCAAATGGGGGGCTTCTGACTAGCTCAGCTTCTCCATGGCCAAAACTGGTCAGGTTTCAGCCCCGTGTTCCCTGTTGGTGTGCAAAATATGCCATTGCTCTTGTTACATTTGTTAGTAAACTTCCTCCAAATCACACCCTTCCTCCCACAAAGTGCCAAAAGCCTTGTCAAAGTTCATCTGTGCTAAAGAAAGGCACTCAGTATTCATGAGCCAGCGATACGTTTAAGGTAATAATATTCTCCCAGAAGTGTTGTGAAACAATCAGAAACTGCAGTAGTTGCAGGCACATAAGTATCTGAGACCAAGACAGCCAGACACGAAAAAATATGTTGCAGTCTCCTGGGTGAAAGAACAGGTACTCAAACCACAGGAAAGCGAAACAACATTCACGTCTAGCTCTGGTATAGCCCAATAGATCAAATTTTAGAGTTCTATCATTTGTGTTTAAACATGAAAAATATATTTTTAAAATGTTTCAAGCTCTTATACAAATCATTGCAAGTCCTGGAATCATGCTAATACAGGATGCTGAATTTAAGGGCTCAAGCCTAAGCCCTTTTCAATACAGAGGGGAAAAAAAAATAGCTCCGCCAATAATACTTTTCTCAGTCAGCCCGAGTATTTTTGCAGCAAATTGTTTAGAAATATATAGCTTATGTGTATGAATCTATTGAGAGTTTACACTATTTATAAAGAAATTACTGCAGTATACAGGTTTAGAGTCACTTAGTCTTAAAAAGCATATGACAATACCTTCAGTGCATAAAGCTGCTGTCAGAAACTCCTGTCAATGAAGTTTTGGTTTTTTTCTTTCCAGTGCCATCACCTGCTGTCTATCCACACAGCCCAGACCTTCTCCAGGGCTGTCGCAACGTCCCTTGCATGGCAGCGAGAGGAAGAGCTGCACCTTCCCACCAGGTTCACTGTGGCTCCTCAGCCACCCCCACAGGGCTCCTGCTCCAGCTCGGCTTTCTCAGAGCTGCAGCTGCAGTCCATCTGCATCTCCTGCTCTGACACAGAGCACAGTGCAACAGAAAGCAAACAGGCCCACAGTTTCCCTTGCTACCATACTGAAGCCTTGCATTTCATTTTCCTGTGCTCCTGAAGCAATGCAAAACCCCAAATCCACATGAGGCGCAGCAGCCCTGGTGCGACCCAGCGCTTGCCTCTCCCACCTGTGCTGGCATGAAGTCCATTGCACAAGCAAACACCTTAGTAAGTGATTTCCCCCTCCCCTCCCCAGTGAATTCTGACTCTCAATTTCAAAAGCTACCATTACCAGACAAAAAACTGGGACAAATCCCTCTCCTGCACACACACACACACAGTTTCACATGACTTGCAAGTGGCCTCAAGAGTTTGCCTGCACCCGGCCCCCAGGTCACTAGCTGGTTGCGCAAACGAGACTTGCTCGATACACACAACCCCACAGCAAGCACCCATGGTTGCAAAACACCTGTATAATTTGTATTTTACCCCATGTTATCACACACGTCCCCACCAGCACATCAAGTGCCCGCTGAGGGTAACCCTGATACGCACCAAACCAGTACAACAGTAAAACTCTGGGAGAAATACAAATTGAAAATGCAAAACAAACTAGGCATCACGGAGTGTTAGGATTTGAAATTACCAACGTATTCATAGGGGGATACAAAAGCTACAGAACAAGGCGGGAAAATCCTACAGACATAGCATCACACAACAGTGTTCTCATCATCCAACTTCTGACACCAAACTCAAATGGAAAAGTTATTCTTCCCAGGCTCTCTCAACAGAGAGGAGCAGCATGGCAAGAAACCAGCTTTTCTAAGGGTGCTCAAGAGTTAAAGCCTGGGGAAGGTGGCCCCCTGAAGTGGCTACTGACCTGCATTAGCAGCCTGACAGGTATAGGTAGCTCTTCTCACACGCTCAGCAGGCAGCCCAGGCTCCAACAGACTGAAGTAGACGCTGGTTCACTTGAATGCGCAGTGCTGTAAGTAACAACAATTCAGCTGCTTGCTGCAACCGTTCCTGCTACATGAACAACAGCTTCCAGAGAGGCAGGCAGGCTTACAGGTATCACCTGAGTCAGCCATTCAGGGTCAACTTGCTACCAAGTATGAACCAGCACCATCAGGCTTTTAAATCAGGAGTTAAAGCAAAGGTCTAAGCAAATCAGCTGTTCACGCCTCCCCAGGGTGCAGCACCTGTGGTGCTGGGTGGGCTTGTGGCTCCTGCTGAAGAAGAGCTGAGTGGAGAGAGTGATGATTGAAACTGGGAAGGCCTGGATATCTGTCCTGCCACGGGAACATGGTAGGGGTGGATAGCTCGTTTTGTACCCTTCAGTAGGGCCAGTGGGTTTTCTCCCCTGTCTAGGTGTTGTGTGTTTGTTTAATGACCAGGAGATGGAACAATTAAGAAGTGCTCAATACCCTTCTCCCACCAACGCAGTGTAACACCTTAGTCATCAAATTGCCCTATTGTGCTGCTCAATACTTTCTATAACAGTAGGAATATGAGACTATGTCCAAAGATAGCAATGAACACACAAGGTAATTATTTTTAAGCTTGCTAATCACAATCAATAGTTTCTTAGCAAAACTGATGAGCTGGAGTTGGCTCCTATTTTTAACCAATAAGATATGCAGTCAAGATTTGAATTACACCATCGGGCAAGACTCCAAACTCCTAATGACTGCCAGCCAAGAGAAGGATGGGTCCTTGGTGGGTCTTACTCCCTTCCTGAGCAGGGTATCAAAATATTTTTTCCATAGACTGTAAAGCTAGAAGTGCATTGTAACTGCTGCACAACTTCACCAAAAACACCAAAAAAGAATCTAATTCCATACATCAAAAAGGAGTTATACAATTCTAAAAAAGCCTGAGGATGTTTTCTTGATTAATTTGAAGTTTTTTAGCTGTCATGTAAAAGATAAACTCCTTGCAGAACAGTGCCATGTGCCTTCCAGGGTTATACAATTAGGGACAGATGAATACAAGTTGAAGATTTATTAGGAAGCTCAGACCCTCTCCCTATTTTTCCTTAAAGTAATATTTCTCCTGTTTTGCTATGCCTTCATTTTTTTAATTTCAAAAGCCCTGACTTTCCATGGAGGGAAACTCCTCCATTCCCTGCCACTCTCAGTAAGGTGTTTCTCCCCCTAAGACAGAGCCTAAAATCGATCCCAACATTCAGTACTGCAGCAGTAACTCCCTCGCAGAAGAGAGAACATGCTTTCGTTTGTTTTGTTTCTTCTATCCACTGATTAAAAGCAACAGTGAGTCCAAAGGAGTAGTACAATACCATCAACTATAATTGTTGCCTTTCACAACAAACGTGAAGGGGATCAGGAAACACACCCACCCTTGATTACTGGGAAAACATCAGGGATAAAAGATGTCAGCAGGGGCAAGTAATTCTTTTTATCAGTTTACAAAGACTAAGATAAGAGAGACAAGCGCTGGCCTTCCATTCATTAACTGGATGGAGTAACGGTGGCTCGGAGGTTGCATAATTACATAAGCAATTAACGCTCCCTTCATTTTCCTGTTTTGGACATTTTCAACTTTGTTCTGATGTCTGCGGCTGGATGAAAACTGCTGAGTGACGAAGGTTTTCACGAGGTGTCTGGGTGGGTCGGCAGCCCCCTAACGCAAGGAAAGCAGCTTGGTGATGCCATCATTTCCAGACATCCGACATGACCACTACTCTCTGCGCCACGAAGAGTGACACTGCTGTACACGACGCAGGTTTCTGAAGTCTCCCCCCAACACTATATGCAGTGTCACTGTTTATTAAAGATAACTAATGCCCTGTCTTTATTTACTTCTGTTTATTGCTATTTTAGCAACAGTCACCAGAGAGCAGCTATGCTTCTGGTCCACCAGGGTTCTTTAATCACTGTTAGTAGGTAAAATCATGTGTGACAACTAATCCAAAAAGCAGATTATATTTATTTTGGCTACAGTGGCTTGCAATTCGTTAAAATCAACAAAGCCTTTTCATTAGCCCCCTGCTGATGTCCTAAAAACAGACATTTCAAGGGTCTCAAAGCACAGAGCTACACATGTGCAGCAAAGCTGGGACTGACAGACTTACCGTTGCCATACTTACCATAAAATCTTATTAAAACAGCAGCAAACTTCTTACTTTCTTTCATAAGAGGGCTTAGTTTATGATCTCAAATTCCAAAATCACAATCTTAGAGGCAAGACTTCTTAAATTTCAAAAAGTATAGGTGAATCAACAGTACAATTACCAGTGAAATACCTGCTCATGGTTTTTTGTTGTAAAAAAAGCTGTTACAAATCTGTAAGGAGTGAGATTAGAGATTCAGCAAGTCTAAATATTAGCCTACATGCTTGCTGAGCCCCCTGCATTCTGAAACCACATTTGAATAATTGAATTTCTATTTAACAGTGTGCAACTCTTATTCTCAGTGATTTCATGATCTCTGGCCGTAAACTCCTGACGATGCTGTCTCAGACCTGCAATCACGAAAACATACGCTAGGAATCTCAGCGTGTCAGAGAAGATCCGGACAAAGTTATGTGGCATTCCACCTCCTCACCAGCCTCTCTGCTCTTCAGACACTGCCAGGAAGTTCACAAACCCAGAAGCAGCTTTACCATAAGCACCAAGGGCCACCATTCATCCAAAATAGGAAATGAATGCATTAGAAGTCCACAGAACTGATTATTTACAAACAGATATATATATATATATATATAAAACCAACCACCACTAATTTGCATCAACAATTTTTTTTCTCTCTTGGTATGAATTCCCTGAGTGATATAAATATTTTTGGTCACTGCCCTCACATGCCCCATCTTGGAAAAGTGACTTAAATACCATCCTTGCCACTGCAAAGAAAGCCATTCCTGACCTGCATCCTACCAGGCAGACATATTTCCCATGTCACAGCTGGATGTGGATCTGCTTTGCAAATGTTCATGTCTACTACTGAAGAGGAGCTCCTTGTTTGTCCCCCAAGCACAATCTTGAAGACTGTCAAGGCTGATTATTAGACATCACTTCACACCAGCCTTTTCCAAATATGCAGATCTCCAGCGGTTTAAAGGGAAGCCACGAGCGGTCCTTTAGTGAGAGAACTGTTCTTAAACACACAAACCACCACGGTGCCAGGCTGCCCCGAGACAGGAGGGTCACTTCACCTCCTGCCGGGTCACCGTCCAGCAGCCCTCCAGCCGGCCACAGCCCCTCCAAGTTCGCCCCGTGAGCACAGCAGCTGTCTGTTAATGCACAGAATAAAATCCAGCCTGGGAGGAAAACCAAGATACAAAGCTTTTCTCCAATGGCTAATCAGAGTTTTGTCCACAGGGAAAACTGAGCCCCATCTGATATACAAGTTACCGTTTTGGCTCTCCATAATTAAAACTATTGTTGCCATGGCAATACAAAGGCTGGTGAAAATATACGCAAGACTAATGTCATGCCTCCTTGGTGATACAATTTGTTGTCCCAGTCTAGTTTGTGCCAGGACAGAACAAAACATGACTTGGGGAAAGAGTTGACTTGACCAGGTTTGTTTTGTAGGAATCAGATGCTGTGTGTGCCATAAGACCACTTTCTCAGGCTCCCTAACATGACCACTAATCCTGTTAAAGTCAATAGCACTTTTAAAGATAGTTTCAAAGAGAACGGTTCTGATCCTACACTACTAAATTTCTCAAACCATCGTAAAGAAAGAAAGAAACAAAAAATATATATAGAATGATAAAGAAGAATAACAACCAATCAGGAAGATTAACATATGTATTCTTAAAAGTAGATACAAAATTAAAATGCAAAAACCTGATTATAGGCTCAGTACCACAAACACCCACAGTTTGGTTGGCAGTTATTTATTCATTTGAATTTGGAGCATGTTATAATCAAGCAGGAATTGCAGGTCACCCAGTGGCAGTGACCTCCAAATAGCAACAAGTAATCCGCTATTTAGGAGATATCATGAAGCGTATCTCTTTATGCATACACACCTATATATGCAAAACTCACACAGACACACCACGAGGTGTTTTTTATAGGACAGGACAACAATGTTAGGAGTTTTGTGCCTTGCAATCCAGTCTTTTCTTCCTCTCTAATAGGATTCCTTGGGTGCACAAGAGTCTACTCACATGGAAAACTCTACAGGTGGAACTGCTGCTTTTTAATAGTTGTACAGGAATATCTGCTACAACAAAAAGGTGAGTTGCAGAGACTTAATTTAAGTAAAAATCCCATCAATGCCAATGTTCATTGACATCAGCCAGAGTTTTGCTTCCTTCTGCAACAGAAAGCTTTGTGTATGGGCCAAACACAAACCAAGGAAGATGGCTGTGGTCTGAAAGGCGGGCAAGTGCCAGAGAGGGGTGAGATCCAGGAGATCCACCAAGGCAAGGAGGCAGGCACTTCTTATTTCACATGGATTTCCACGACTCTTGCACTGCTGCGAAGCAAAATACTTCCTATTATACAAATTCCAGCATGAAGTTTCTGTGCAAGTGCTTCAGCTGCCGTGTGGCCCCTGAAGGATAAATTACAGGTAAGGTAAGGAGCTCAGACACTCTGGTCATTAGCACATGACAAAACTATAAAAAACACATGAGGCTATGAAAAAAGAATGGGAAGCAAAACTAATGGGCCAGAAGAAGAACAATAAACTGGCAGATGGGAGGTCCTAGCTCAAGAAGAATTTGAAGGAATGGCGAGATGTATTCTTGGAAGAGGAAGGGTACATCAGGTAGCTGACATATTGAGTTTCCAGGAAAGAGGGTAGGGTATTAATGACAGTGCAGCTGACGGTTTCAGCAGCTACCAACGAAATGATTTGCCCTTCTTTTTCAGCCGAAGAGGTGACAGTGTGGATATGGCAGCTGATTTACATACATCATCATAACTTCCATAGGAATATCAGATTTCTTTATAAAGACTTGTAGTACCAGCTTTGCAGGTCAGTGTCAATGTCTAACAGCCGCTAGAGACAAAGGGGAAGATTCAGAGAGGCACCGAGGTGCCTAAAACAGGGCTTAACCTGAATTTAATTGCCTAATTTAAAAAGAGATTCCAAAGTCCCCTGCTTCAGAAACTGTAAAAACATCAGGGCTAACATTTACAACCATAAAGACCACCAGAAATCAATTCCTTCTACCCTGGCAGCCACGTGCCTGTCACCTCTCTAAACTCCACCGTGATCCGGATCCAGGTCTCTAACCACTGCCTGTGTCCCAAAGGTGAGCTTGGGCTACTCCTAACAGGCACTAAGGCTGCCCTCTTTTCTCACCCCTGCTTTTTGCCAGTGACCCTCTAAGACAAAATAACGGAAGTTCTGCCATAACAGTGCGCTGGCTTCCGTGCAAGGCATCTGTCTCTGGCTATCGTGGACTGGCCAGCTCTCTGCTTTGACTCAGCTCACATCAAAAAAGTATTTTTTTAGGGATTACAGCACATAAACCTGGAAGTAATTAAGGTGCCCAAAGGGACAACTGAATATTGTCACAAAGTTTAATTTCAGTTTGGGTGACATTAGCATACCAAATACAAGACTGTTTACAGGATCAGGCCCTAAGTCTACACAAACCCCTGTCTGGTATTAGGAACAAAGAACAGGCACCAAGAAAGCTGCAGAACTGCCATTTCCAACCACATGCCAGGTTTAGAAATATATCAAGGCTCTAGAACATACAAAACAATTGAGGGACCAGGATGCTGTTTGATATTATTTCCAGTCTGACTTTAGTATGTTCTCACCATTTGCAGATGTCCCATCTATTTCTGACATCCTTTACGGCATGTAGATTTTGCTACAACAAAAATTCAGGTTGTGGATTTTTGCCAGTAACAAGCTGATGTTGCTCAGAGCAGCATTAAAATGCTATCATGCTGTTAGATTAAGTAACCTATTTTCTCTACTAGCACAGATTGTACTTTAGTTTTGCCCTTACACCTACCAAATTGCTGTTTCTTGCAACATTTCCTTTTGAAAGTAGTTTGCCGATCTCCAAACCAATGCTATTTTCACCAAATGAAAGAGGGGTTTGTAAAGGAGTGCAATAAAAGCAGTAGCTGGCCCTCTTTGCAAGAGTCTTTATACTTCATAAAGAATATAAAAAAGCCAAACACAAACAACCAAAAAAGCAGTAAGGCAAAATAGGGAGTCGTATTTTCTCTACTTTTAAGCAGGACTACCACCTCCCATGAAGTGACTGATGAGATATCGGTACGTGTGTTAATATGAAACAGATTTGGCAGAGTAAGTAGCTATGGTATGTACCCCATAGATGTACACGGTCCTAAACCTGCTGACATAACAACTAATGCATTAACACTTTTTTTTTCCCTTTGTCCCTTTCCATTTTTTTAAGCTTCTTTTGAAAAATCTCTCTCCCCTCACCTCTTCTCTGCCAGCTATCCAATTTGGGGCATTTTCATCTGTAGTTCTTTGAAGTGATTAGTCTGTGATGAAGACAAGACCAGGGACAAGCAGCTACAGTCAAATGTGAACGCAGGCACTCCAGCTAGGACACTTCTAGGACATTAAATATAAACACTAAACAGGCTGGAGAAATTAAAAAAAAACCCTGCAGAAAGAGACCAAACTACAAGAAACCAGTTGCATCGATTAGCTGATTAGTTTGCCAGTGAGTGATTAGTCAGAAAGACTGGAATTAGTCAGTGCAGCCCTGCCTCCCATGAATAAAATGTGGGGAGGACACCCTTTCCCACCCTCGGTGACAGATGATATCTGTTTTCTCCTGCGAGTTTGAATTTAAGAGCCACTGAAGCTCAGCAAGAGTATATTCTGGCTCAAATGAGCTGAAAATTGCATTCAATTTGAATTTCAAAACCAGAGGAGAAGGAGGAATGGGGGGGGAGAGGGAGGGAGCTCAGCAGGACCCATCAAGCCAGGTCCCTCTTGCAGCAGGTTCAGCTGCACCCAGGCAGGCTGCGGAGCTGAAACCCAGGGCATGATGCAAAGGAAAGAGCATTGCTGGACAACAGCCCAGGCCGAGTTTAAAAATAAACGTTTCACTGTCAGGATCAAAGCAAACTCTGCTTTTATGTATATTACAAGCTAGATGTTCAAAAGAAAAAGATTCTTCTGGTTACTTGAGGAGAGAGAGAGGCACTCGGAAGGTAGGGCTGGCCAGAGGGAGGAGGGTGCCAAGCTCTTCCACTGGAAAATCCTCAATAAAACAGACTAATCTGAAAGTACTTCCCATTCCCTTGAACAGAGCATATGTACTGACTGTATGCACTGAACTTCCCTGAATCTAAGTTTCATTTAGGGTTACATTTTTTAGTATGGGGTAACATCTAATTTATGTCTTTGTGGGTGAAGGGATTATTTCCCCTTCCCTTTGTGCATTAAATTTACAGTAATATCTGATGCCACTGAAAGAAATGGAGTTACGCCTGCAACCCAAATATATCCTGTAATTTGATGGTGTGATACCAGTTGGTCTCTTAAGCGCAACTGATAACGTCCCATATTCAATATAATAATGATAACGTACCAAATGAAGAGATTCTTCAGCAAATTTCTTACCGACTTCAGTGTGCAATTTGACCCAAGGGTTTGGAGTAGTAATAAAATAATTACAATTAATCATGAGCAATAATTAATAACTTAAGGATTAAAATATGTCCATTTATACATTCAAGATCAGCATTTTCTATATACCCTCGAGAGGCTTTTAGCTTCTCTTCCTAAACAGAATGCTTGCAATAGCATTTCACAACCAAAGAGTCCAACCATCAGAGAAACTGGTTTTATTTTGTCTCATGATATTTGTTATATGGCATTATGTTCATGGATAGAAGGGTCCCTATTACACCCAATAACACAGTCATATCCTCTGATGCAGCTTGTATTTCAAAGCTGTGATGTTATTGCAAGGTTTTCCCCTTTTTCCCAACTAAGCATTTTTTCATTGATAAATCAGTAAATTGTCAGCTTTATACATGTATGTGATGCGAGTTAGGATCAAACCCCAAAAGAAAAAACCACAAAATGTGAGGTCAATTTTCCTGGCCATTGCATTTAATAAAAGCTCCCAGGCAACAGAGTTAAGCACACGCTAATAGATATACCTTAGAATGCTATGCCTTCAGCAAGTTTTTGATTTCCCTCTACGGCAAAAGACTATTAACACACAAAGTGTGGTAGTGTGCTGGTTTTAAGCTCTTCTCATCACAAAATTAATTTTTTACCTCTTCTTTTGGCAGATAAAGAGACAACTTGAATAATCTCTAAATTCTGCTTCCAAACTTTGCACCACACAGAAGAAAAGCTTCCGTATACTGCAGTCACTTGTATCACAATGTGTATGCATTCACAATCACTTGAAAAACCTCTTACACATTGTTGTGCACCAATGTGCACCACACTGGTCAGAGGAACTACTCAGAGTACAGGACACTGTAGAAACCCAAATATGCCATTTTATTCCTCGCTTTGGCAGGCGTGTTTTAATACTACTGTTTCAAGCTTCATTCTTGCATCGTCCTCTTGCTGCCTGGATTGTAATGCCTCAGAAACAATGAACTCACGTCTCTACGTTGCCCCCCCTAAATGCTATAGTTTCCTTAATACAGATCCCAGAGGTCCATTTCTGGAAGGGAAGAAGCGAAATATACAGAACTGGCTCCATCACTCCATTTCTGAAAGAAAGCTTTCTTTGTAAATCAGATTATCTGCCATGACAATGCTTACTTCACTGGAGACAATACTCACTTTATGGGAGGGAAAAGAGGGCAAAAATTACATGGCATACTCCCGGCAGATCAGTCTTCATATTGGAGCTTCTAGATCTAACACTACCAATAATACACAATAAGAGTATAAGCCTGATGACAGCATCACATTAAATAGCTCTATGGCTTCCAGACCAGAGCCAAACCACGTTCAGTCCGCTCCAGTCCATCTGCACCTACTCATGTGGACATGCCCCTGATGGTGCTCTGCTCTCCCAGCTGGAAAGGCCCTGCCTGATCCTGCTATGGCTGTGGGCACTCAAACTGCTCCGTGGCCTGAGCGCCGTTAGCAGGCAGCAAGGAACACCGAGGGAGCGTGGGTGACACAAGCATGGCATCAGAGGAAATACTTGACAATTTCTCCAAGGTATTGGACACTAGAGTAGTTCAGCTGAATGGCATGCATGCCCACGTAACACTGCAAGGTCAAGAAGACCTTATGTTATTTACTAGGTGAGCGCTGGTTTCATGCATGAAAATAATTTATTGAGATGAACTGTAGGACTTGCCTGTTCAGAAAAAAAAACCAACCAAACTTCCCCATTTTTTTCCTGCAGACATCAGCCCCTTTTATAGATGAGCATCACTTATGCAACATTGCATAAGTAACATTCTAAAACGTCAGTATACCTTACAAAGAAAACCTAAAAGGGATAACAATTTCATGCAGAAGCCACCTTCCACAAACTTTTCTTCAGCCCTTTAACTCACTGCTAGGAAAACTGGGGAGGCATGAAGCCAGGTGGACTGCAAATCAGGGTACGAATGCAAAACTCACTAGATGTGAACTCCTCCACTCTCTTCTCCTATGCAGTATTTTACACCAACAATGTTCTTACTGTGGCAATATTTGCTGTAAAGACAGCAGAAAAAGACCATACTGCCCATCCAAAACTAGCTAAAAAAGGAGAAAAGTGCTCAAAAAATATTGCTGGGCTTTGTTGTTGAGACCACTCTGGTTTTGAATAACTTGAAGGGGAAATCATAAAGGGTGGGTCTTTAAAAATGACATCACAGAGCTTTGGCAAATCCGTGCTATCCCATAAAATGACTTACTCCATGGAAACAACGCTGCTGTCAGAGGTGGCATGACAAAGCCTGCAAACAACCAACGCGATGGAGACCATTGAGCCACGGGTACCCTGAGCATACCACGTTCCCCAGTGAAGAGGAGAGTACATATACGCCAGTCTCCCCAGTGCCTTTCTTGGTACCCGTTCCAACCACAGCCTCTTAAAAGTCCATCCCTGGCTGTTACGACGCAAGGCTGCTGATGATTTATTAAGAGCTCTTAGCTCCATCAGACAGTTTACAATTAACAGCTTCTCCTTTTCTTAAATATAAATAAATACATAAATGAAATCAGAGCTGTTAAGTGCTGGGTGTACCCAAAGCTGCCATGACATCATCGGCAACTGCCAGTCACCTAGGCTGCAAAAATAAATAAGGGATGGCGGGTGGGAGCAGGGAGGGGAGGCAGGGTATTTACTCAATCAGTACCTATTTTTGAATTTCCTTCAAGCTGGCTTGGACCAAGAGCCATCAATTATTTAAAAGAAGTAACATGATGCTTCCTTTGTTGAGGCAAATGTGCAAGCAGACCCCAAGAGAGAATAAAAAATGAATTAGGCAGAATTTATTAGTGCGCTTGAAGAAAACAGATTCAGCTATCAGAGCTGACTGTGGTTTTAAAAATAGTGTATTTCCGCCCGTGAACAATAGTTTCTCTCTTTCTCCCTTGCCCCACTAGATCCTCAATAATCCCACCTCTTCCCTCTCCTTATGCCTATTTTTTTCTTTCTTTTTGAAGAGGGCATAATGCTGAAAGAGGCATCAATCATTCCTTAAACTTCTTCCTTCTTTTCTGACTTGACTTGATGTATTGTCTTCATTTAAATTACAAATATACTAATCTAAAACACTGTTTACCAAGCAGCATATTAAATGAAAGATGCAAGAAATTGCATCACTCACATTTTAAAAATGACTTTAGACTCAGGGACACATAAAAACAGTGAGACAGGATGATCTGCCTTGGTTGCTATATTTCAATCCTAGCAAATGAGATTCAGTTCCTGTGGTTTTCTGCTTGGGACGCTGCTAACCCCCAGTCAAACGAATGCTGCCAAAACCAGTATAAAACCTCTTCCTTAGTGGATTGTCGGTTGGGGTTTCTGTGACACTCTAGGGATGCATAGAGCCGATGGAGACCAAGCTCTCAGTCCCTGGGTCTGCACCTGGTAAGATGGAGTGTTCACACCTAAGACGGTCACTCTAGGGGTGTCAATAAGGGTCCCGGCTGCCCCAGAGGGTGCTGCTTGAGGCCAATCTCAACCCCGCTGACAGTACTGGTCTGCAGGAACTATAAAAGCAAAGGGAACAGTGGCAGGACAAAAAAAAAAAAAAAAGCACCGCCTTCATTCAAAGGTTCCCTACTGCATCCTTCACACCAGGCAAAAGGTGCATTTAGATCACTTCAGGTGACCTTCTGTGGCATCCAACAGCAGGAAAGGGCAAATGCCGCTGTAGGAAAACACAGAGCTCGCTTGCACGTGAGCGCGGAGGGACAGGCATGGCCCTTGGCCCGCCAGACAGGCACGGCCCACAGGACAGGCATGGCCCTCAGCCCGACGCCGGCTCCTTCTGCCCTTCCCGGGGGCAGCCACCTGCTGCTGGGAGCTGGTCCCGGCCTCCCTCGCCCCGCGGCCGCGCCTTGGCCTGCCTCCTCTCCCCCTCTTCCAGCCCCAGAACGAAGGAAAGCTCATCACTTACTAGTTCCCGTGCTGGTGGGCCTTGATTAAAAGCGTACTTAGTCCAAAAGCCAAACAGTGTGTGATAAGTAAGAAGTGCGAGCATGGCCTCAAGGAGTATTTTCTCATGTTAAAGAAATCACTGGGACATGACTTAACAGCACAAGCCTGACAGAAACTATAACCCTTTGGAAAGAGAGGCTGTTACTGGCCAGATAGGTTTGTGTTTCCTCGGATTAGCTGGGAAAAGAGATGTTTTCACAGGTATGGCCCAGCGTCAGGCACAGCAACGTGGATGCTGAAGGAAACAACATGGAAGTTGAAGGAAAAGCTGAGCGCCTGCACACGGGCCTGCTGGCTGTCACATTACCCCTTTACAATCAGTAATTGTAAAAAATAATAATAGAGGGAATGAAAACCATGAGAATTGTTTAAACAATTCTACAGAGGATTCATTTTTATAAGGAAAAGATCTGGATTTGGTTGTGGGTGGTGCAGAGCAGAGCACTAACCCCGTTGGACGGAGCCGGCAGCTAGTCGCAGCACCACGGCAGTCCCCGCTTCTCCCCACCCTTCACGCCATGTCCCACGGTGCAGGCACGCTGTGACAGCTCGCCGCAGTGGCCTGGCCCCACTGGCATCCAGCGGTTCGCACAGAAGCAGCTCCTGGCTTCTCAGAGGTGCACTGCGCCTGCCCTGCATGGGCTCAGCCGGCATCCCCGCAGGGCTCTGAACGGATGCCCCAGCCTTCCCAAGGAACTGAGGTGCCACCGGAGCTGCTCGTCTCCAGAAGGCTGCTCTCTAAAAATCGTAACAATCTTCCACTCCAACCACTTGAGTTCAGAAAAATCCCGCTGGCTTCTGATCTCTCAGATTTATTCAGTACCTCTGCGGGCCTTTTGCTAACCCAAACATGATTATGCATCATAAATCTAAACACATTCATGAATTTGCCTTTGAATAAATATTTTAAAGGTAGCATCAAGTTTCACAGTATTCTACTTTCATACATAGCTGTTTCCCTTTTTAACTTCCACACCAGCTGCCTCTCTCAGGCAGAAGAAGAAAGAATTGAAAAGACCTAACTCAAGTGAATGTGAAAGGCAAGCTGACACCGGGAGGTGCCAAGGCAACATCATTCCACTTCTCTTGCTCACCTCTTCCTCTCTGGATAGTAATTGCAAGATCCTGAATGCCAAACTTTGGAAAATATCCTTGCAGAGGTAGCATCTGCTCCCTTGGCATACTTCTTGAGCAGTTGTATTGGCAGCTTTAGGTTTGTCCAAGTCTATCATATGACAAGAGTGCAGATGGGTTGCCTTGGATGCTTTGTCTTCCCGGATGCCATTTTCCTTTTATTAACATTTTATTCTAAGGAAACACATGTACAAATCTGTATGTGGAAGGTTATATGTACACACGATTTCACACCAGTGAGGGGCTTTGTCTAGCCTCTCTCTAGACTTTTTACTATCATTTAGCTTGGATTCCTGCAAGGGCCCTGACTTTTATTGAAGCCGGTATGTGGCATCAAGCAGATTAGGCCCTTACTGTGTGGATCTGCATTTCAACCAGCTATTCTTCCACAAGCTATAACTTTTCCCATCTGTGTTGATCTTTCTTCACAAATTAACACCTGAGTCCTCAGAATATTAGACATGTAGGAAAGCTGCTCATTTCAAGTTAACTTCTGCTCCCACTGAAATCAATGGGAGTTTTGCCATTTGTCCATTATTCAAACAAATAACAGAGCTATGGCACAGTTGCCATACATACTGGGACCGGTTGTTTTCTCTTGCTTTCTTAGTTTTATGTTCCCGCCTTACCTCACATACACTAATCCCACAGTCACAAATCTGAGTATACATGGGGTTTTTTTTAACTGTAAAGAAAACTAGAGTTCAAATCAGCCAGTAAATCACAAATTGCTACAGAAAGAAAGTAAAGGATCCTGAGGGAAAAGGAGGAGGAGGCATCTAATTAAACTGGGGAATACAGAACAAAGAAGAAGAAGAAGAAAAAAAAAGAAAATAAAAAATTAATAATAAATAAACCCAAGATAATCAGAAAAGCATATTCCTAACCTTTCTGAAAGATCTTGGTCTTGTTGCGAGAGTATTTGCTAGAATGTTTAATGAATACAGTATAAAATGATTTAAAATGTATTTTAAACTAAAGGTAAAGCAGAAGTGCAATACTCTAAAACCAGTGTGCATTTTCAGACCATGTTTTAATACACTAATCTGTTCTTTCCTGGACAGATAAAGGCACAGACCTACAAAACTACAAGCAATCTTTCTGTTTATTGTAGCAGTGTTCCAATAAAGCATAAAGTATACTGACTGGTGTCCAAAGTAGACAAAAATCTACCAACCTATCGTGACCTTCTAGGGGAAAAGCGTGAGAAGGCCACAACTTACATCAGGTAAGAGACACCAAACATGGGCTCTGGTGGACCAAAGTGAGAAGTTAATTTCAGAATACAAAGCACTGAATTGGAAACCCAGATATCAACAGCTAGAATCTATGAAAAATCATGAAGCCGACATCTCTACTATCCTTTTCACCCAGACTGCAGAAAGGGAATGTTTGTGCTAACCTCTCTTTACAATGGCAGCTGCCAATCTCCTGATAGATCTATTGGGAGGAATCAGGCTTGATAAAACTGAAGAATTAGTTACTATTCCTTTAAAACATCTTTAAAAGAAAAAAAGCAAAAAGTTTTAAAACTTCTGGCAAAAGAAAGAGGAACAAGATAGTAAACTGGTCAGGATTCAGTGAGACTTTTGGGATCTGGGCACAACCACAGCATTGAAAAAAGCACCAACGCACATGTGCTCCTAGCCCTGATGTCACCGCTCTTTCCTGATCTTTGTGCTGGGTTGCTTGTGTTCACCTTTGCTATCCTGCTCACATACAGCATCCCCTGTGAATCATCCCCATTCTTCCCCAGCTAAAAACATGCTCTGACAGGAGCAGAAGAGCTTAAAAGTCAAGTGCAAGGACTTAAGGAGGTCTACAGACAGTGGATCTTCCCACCTTTCTTAATCTCAGAGGGGCCTATGCCTCTCAGAATTGAAAGATCTGAATGTCCAGTATTGACCTAACTCATCTCCAGTGAACAGATATGCTAAGGACCAAAACTTGTTTGAGAAAATCATAGTCAGTTTGACAGGAGTATTAAATAGTCCATGAGGGTGTAATTTGACTCGCATAAGTGAATAGCTTCAACTTCAGTTAAAGAAGACAGCATACTCTCTTAAAAGAGAGTATTATGGCATGATAGTAATTATCCAAGTAAGGGCATTTCATTTGGTACTCTTCACCTTAAGATTCATGCATCATAAACCTAGATAAGCCTATAATATGTATATGCTTCTAACAGAAAACACACACATATACACACATCCACATCATACACCCATAATAAACATATCCACCTTAGATAAAATAGTTTATACTTTTGAGCACTTCTCATGAGGCCCACAGTAATGCAAAATATACAATGCTTATGTAAGGAATCACTAAAGGAAGCAATCATATTTAATTTAGAAATGAGAAAAACAAGGCAGAAATAAACCCATCCATACTTGAGCAGTGCTTCTCTAGGAGTGCTGAGAATAAAACCTGGAACTCTAAACCACAAAACATCGTCCTTGCCATACTCGGCATGTGTAATATAGCCAAAAATTACATAAAACCTTTTATGCTACAAGCTGCAAGTAAAAAATGTCAGCGTGAAAGGCTGCGAGAGTAACTCGTTTTGCAGTTCAGCAAATAATTTTTTTAGAAGTCGCATGTTTGACAGATTGTTATATGCAACCCTCAGGAATTTTCAGACACACAGTGCATAGGGCCTTCTCTTGAGAATGGAGCTCAAGACCCCTGAGAAAGAAAAACTAACTGGATTTGTGTTTCTGATGTCCCAAGTGAGTGCTTTGAGCTACTGCCTAACAGGAAGTGACAGTCAATCACAAACTTCTTAAAAGACGTAACCTGTCAGATGTTCTAAAATAAAAGTATAGAAATTTTTGGATTAAGTTTGTTAATACTTTCAGAATAGTCAAAATCAGGTTTTGGTGAACTGATGATTCCCCTTGCCCCTCCTTTCTTTAAACAATATAGAGAAAGGTATGCATACAACAGCTTGCCATGTGTATTGCAGGAGGGAAGATGAGCTGTTAAGTGGCCCCCTATCACAGACCTTTCAGTTAAAGGAGGGTTTGGGGAAGTCAACAGTGCCAGTTGTAACTCCCAGATGTTTCAGAGATGTAGAAAGACCTCTAGTGAAAATTCAGAAGACTCCAAAAAAACAGGCAAGGAAGAAAGTCAAAACCCATTGTGAATAATCAGTCCCCAACAACAGATAACAGGCATTATGCCTGTTCTTTAATAGTTTTATGCATGAGGTTACCCTTATTATAAATAATAATAACATGTGTCTAATAATATGTGCAAACGTTGGTTTTTAATTTGGAATATTTGGCAACACCACTAAATATTTAAATACTCTTTAGGACAAGGGAACCTCAAAAATGAGAACTATGAAGTATTATTTGTACTCCCTAGTATGTATAAATACACCGTCAGTTCTGTGCATTTTCATTTAGCAACAGAAACAGCTTTCCAGGGAGTTAGATGCTGCTCTAAGTGTCAATATCAATGTTACTATTTATAGCGCTATAAACTACATTTTGAGTTATACTGGTAAAGTTAAGCTTAGGTAGCACTTCTAGCATTAATACCTTAATACAGAAATATTGCTATAAATGTAGTTTACAATTTGGAACATAAACACAAATTCAGTGTTACTAATAAATCACCTTCTAGATTGCTGGAAACACACTGCCAAGGTGTATTTTATGCAATACATAACAGAGCAAAATGCAACGGTATAGATGTATTTAAATTTCCCATTTTTACACTGTCACTCAAAAACTTTTCTTCTTCCTTTTTTTTTTCCTAGCTTATCGATCTCACTAGCTTGTGATAGCATTTCAGTTGCTTCGCTGAGCCATTTTTAGCTTTTGCTTCTTTTTTTAAAAGCTAAATCAGCGCTCAAATGCTTCAATCAATTTAGCTTTTTCAATTAGAAAAGAAAGTTAAAAGAAAACCCTAGGACATGATAAACTACCAAATTTTAGCCTCTAGGTTTTTGGGGTTTTTTGGGTTTTTTTCTTCTTAATATCAATAGCATCCTTTCACATAACAATATCCCTGATGTCTATGGTTAGAATTTTATCCATAGCAAGATGTCTCCATTAATTTTTACCAAGACACACAGTGTGAATTTACCAAAGGCCGTTCCTCAGGAAGCAACACGCATGGATAGGCAGTAATTCTTGGCATCCTCACAGCTGTGAACTTTGGCAACACCCTGCAGCAGCTCTGTGATTGCAGTGGAGAAAGGTACGAAATGCACGACCTTTTGCACCACTGCATGATACAGAAGGCGTCTGAGACCTTTGTGAGATCCAAAAAAGTCCAATTACAAAAGAGTCCATCACAGTCCCAGAGTAAGACTGATGTCCGCTACTTGAACACATTAAGCCTTTTAAACCAGTACTTCAAAAAAGCCAGAGGCTGCCTCCAATGCAAATCAGTATCAACAGGAATGAACGAGGCGCTATTGGGGAGATTCAGGTCACTTGAATCCTACCTAGGTATATGGACTACTCTCAGAGAAAATTCAGAACTTTTAGTTTCCACCACCAGATCTTCCCTCAGGTGATCTGCTTAGTCAATGGTTTGGTTGCACTTGAGTGATGCCTATCAAATTGGTTTTAAAGAGACAAGCAGGGCCAGGCTGCTACCCAAATTTTGCTGCAAGCGCGCTCATGGGTTACAGAAGAGCTTGAGTGAAGTGAAGTCCAAATCCTCACATCCTGCTCTGGCACTTGCTTTAGGCAGGTCACTTGGCTTTTCCTCAGGTACTTCTGGTACTCCAGGGGAAAAGCAAGCTGCCTTTCCTTGGGCTAGGAAACCTGGGACAGCTAACCAGAGAAAACTGAGAATTGAGACTAGCAGCAGCTTGTACTTTACTTCAGGGTTCTCTTCAGGTTTAACTCCGGTTGTTACTTTGACCAGTCATCACCCAGATCACAGGATCATATTTAACCTGACCTAGCTACGTGTTTTGTTTGGAGTGTAGAAATACATTGCACTTGAATGTAGCCATCTGTAAAATAGGTATAAAAAGAATACAGAAGTTCAAGGGAAGCACTGTGCCATGATTAATTTACTCATGCAAGAAGAGTATTTGAAGAATTTGATGAAAAATATTAAGACATGGTTAAACCCCATTCTCTTAAATGTGATTTTTTAATCACCTTATTCTTTGTCTTCTTCAAATTTAAGGCTATATACACATACATATTTTTTTGGTCCATAACAGGCAGTCACTGCTAAAACAACTGGTAAGAGATAATCAGTAGACTTGAATAGTTGGGGTGATTGTCTGATTACTTAATCAAAACTGGTTTTAGGCACTTCATTAGGGTTTTAATGGCAAATGGCATCGAGCAATTAATTAGAAAAACCTGCAGACACTGGAAATCTTGTCCTGAAACACTTGTACCCTACACACACGCAATCCTTCTGATCACACGCCAGGAGGAAACACAGGCTGTTGTGCTCTATTTGCGGCTACGATGAAGCTCAACCTGCATCATTTAGGAACCGGTGGATCCTATAACTAATTGCCAGTATTGCAAAGGATTGCACAGAGAATAAGCAGCAGTCACACCCAGCCATGATTTAATGCAAATAAATACTCAGGTGACGAACAAGCAGTGTGGTCATGGACCGTGGTGTGGTTCTGAACCTTACCATCAAATTCTCCTTTCTGTGGAGGGGCCGGTGGGGGGCGGAGCAATCTTTTCCATACTACAGAGATTTATTCTTAGTGCTAGCAATAAGATTTTTGTTAACTTCATTACTGCTACTTCTGTTATTGTAGTAGTAACCAGTAATGGAGACAAAGGTAGGCAAAGGGAAGTAAGGCAGCATGCCAGCCCTTTTTTAACTGCTAAAAAAGGGAAAAAGATGGTAATTCGTTTCTGAACAGAAGCCAAAACTAATCTGGGGTACCTCATATGTGCTTATGTTATTTACTAGAAACTCATTTTGCTCCTTAATAAAGATAAAGCAAGGTCCTTAGAAACTGGATAAGGCACTTAGGGTTTGTGCCCTCTCAGTCCCAGAAATAACTAGGTCTCACAGATATTCCTCACAACACTGAGGTTTTGCATTGCCCATTCTTAGTGCAGGTTATGAGCGTTTATTATTATAAACATATATTTTTAAGAACAATAAGGAAGTGATGAATTGGCCACTTGCAGTTTTCTTGACAGCAAGGTGAAAAGGTAGCTGCGGTGACCAGGGGATGTCCTGGTTCCTCCTTGCAGAAAGGTATTCAGTGCACGTAATAATTATTCATCCATCTCGTTCACACTAAAGGCATCGGCAATGCAATTTTAGCCTGATAATCAAGACCATATGACAAAAACCAAGGCCATTAGGGACCAATTTCAAGTATTCTCTGCAAGACAATGATTTTCCAACTGCACTTACATATGCTGAATAGTTACTTCTGCACGACCGCACCTGCTCTCATTTATGTAACCCTCCATCCTCTCCCCTTTTTTCTACTCCTTCTTTTCTTGTAATGCAAAGAAGGAAAGTTTCAAAGGATTGCTGGATTCTTCCTAGAAACAGATTTGATTTATTTATATTTCTGGCCGGCCACATGCTGTGTGCAAATAAGAAACTGGCAAATGTAAAAGTTAGTTTGTGCTAATGTCAGATCAAATTCTACCCTCAACAGACTTCGCGGGGCTGCATTAATGTAAATGAGAGCAGGATTTGGCCCAACACTTTCATTCACTTCCTATACATATTTAAATTAAATGAATATTTTGGACAGTCTCTTCCTCCCTCTACATATACATGCATAATTCTGCCTCAGATTCTAATCTCAGTTACAATGGTGACTTCATGTGAGCTTTTTTCTAGGTTTGTGCTAGTGCTGCACATCTGAATGAGATGCAACAGGACTATTTGTTCAAGTAAAACAATCAGGATGTGGCCCTTGGTCTCTAAGTCAAGTCTGCTGTACTGTAATAATTTTGTCCCTTAATTAGTTTCTGCTTATTTCTGACTGTACCATTTCAGTACTGATGACATAATAATGTTGCCTTTGAAAAGACTGTGGTGTCATCATAAATCAGGGTCCCATAAGGTTAAAGGCTTCAGTTGCCAGAGGGGAAAAAAATGCCAAAATTATTTTAAAATGATACAGAGTACAACTCAAAGAGTCTAGCATCTTTTAATTTTAATGCTCTCCTAAGGAAATGAATACACTTCCAGCTTTTTCAGATATAATTCAAATATTAAAAGCAATAATAAGCTCCATTACTAATGATGTAACAATCTCTTCTGGCAGAAGAGTAGAACCTATAAAATTAGTGGGTAAGAAGTAAAAAAAGCCAAGACTGTATCAGGAAATGACCCTGTAATAACACATCCTAGATCCTCATCCCGTAAACCTTTATTTGCATGAGTGATCCTGTCTCACATAAGAAGTGCTATGGACTTCAATGGGCAATTCGTACAAGTGAAAATTATTCATGAATTTGAATAAGAGAGTATACGATCAGCTTCCAGCCTTCTCTTCTCAGTCAGTGATCAATCTTCTTGCTGCACTCCCCCCTCCCCTTCAGATTTGAAATTAAAAAAAGTAAGAGCCTTATGAAAACTGAAATACAGTTGGATTTCTCAAAGCAAAGATTTGGTCTGCTAACTCGTTATCAGAATGAGAAGAAATACTCCTGGATCATGTCCTTGCTCATATGTATTCTAGACCTGTTTTTCAGTTGTATCCTATAATAATTTAGGGCAATGACATCAGAAAGATCAATGCAGCTGCATCCTAGTATTGAATTAATCTCACAGTTCTATTGGTGTCTTCTGGAAACTACAGTACTGAATCCAAAGAAGGAGAATCCTGGCTTGCTTAGAAATACTCCTAACTTTTGATGGATTATAATCATGGTGTCCAGTAAAAATGTCTACTTGATTTTTTACATACTTTGCTACTGGCATGTCCTTCTTCTGTGCTGATCATGCATAATATCACCCAGGTCCAGGATCTTGCTAATACTCGGGAATAACATGGGAGCTGAGAAGCAAAAGAAAATTCAAGAGAAGGAATGCTATTGCTATTTTTCATGCCCTGTATGAGTCCCCATAGACACACAAAATACAGTCATGTCTCAAAGCATCAAACCCCAGAACATCCTGAGGATGGTTAAGGATGAGATTAGGTTTTCCAGATTTCAAGGACCTTACTGAAATGCCTAAACCCCCTCTACTACCCAATTTTTAGCCACGGCTTCAAAACAAAAATGTATATAGGTGGCATTTTTGCAGTGTTTCACAGACACAATTTTCTACCTCCCAGCAGATACCAATATTGCTTAAACTTCATTTAAATGTCTTAATTCAATTGAACCCAGAGGTCATTGACACCTCAGTAATTTCTATTTAAAAGCATTCAGCCAAAAATAAACAAACAAAAACAAAACCGGAGCAGAATCTTCTCTGGAGATTATCCTCATTTTAAAAGAAATTATCCTGCCTGACTTTTTATAAGATAATTATTGCAATTGTTTTGCCTAATGAATATTGTTTGAGTATTATAATGCCATGCTACGCATCTTGAATGAGGAACAATTAACAGAGCTTTGTTCTCTTGACATCCCAGGACACAGCTGAAAGGAAAGCCTGGCCCTAAAGATTTGGTTTTTTCTGGCTAAACAATGACTCAAACATAGCAGAGGTAGGATTCAAAGACACTCCTCAGAACAATTCAAACCAGGGATGCCCTGCTCATCGAGATCTCAAAGCTGGAACTGATGGTTTCATTCCCTAACCACACCTACCAGTCTGAAAGACGCCGGCAAATGAAAGCTTTGGCTTCCAAAGACTTTGGGGCTTGATCAGAGAACAGGAATTTTACATATGTCATTCCCCAGCCTTCAGTGGGATTACTCGGGGTTTATATCAGCGTAAGCAAGAGGAGATCAATTTGTGATATTTTGGTTTTCAGTGAGGTAACAAAACTGATATTTATCAGCTTCCATACAGACTGCTGGAGCAGGGTTCTTATTTCAATTACACCGACATACGCGGGAAGCAATGCCCTTCTCTCATACTTGTACATGTACAAATGGGAACATCTTACCTTATTCTTTCTATATCTCCATCCTTCAGAACCCTTCCTCCTGCTTATGGTTGGAGACAGCCATCTGACTGAGTTAGTAAAAAGGGTATTTGAAGAACTGAGAGCAATTATGCCAGAGACACCTACGTACTGCTCTTGGTGAGTCTGGATCTTGAGGATTTGAGCATTGAGAGGGAAATAACCCACAGTACAAGGAGAACAGGAATTAAACGTCTTCCTAAATCATGGAAGAGGTAGTGACTTCCCTAAGTCACACACTATAACCATCTCTGGAAGAGATATACTGTGTTGGAGTAACAGACCAAAACCACCCAGGGACTATTCCTACCATACCCCTGCCTTGCTGCACTGATGGATGGCAGGACTGATCACCAGCAGAATCGAGGAGATCAGACCATCTCTATGATAATCAAAATAACATCTTTCCACTGTAATCACCATTCTCTGAAGTTCGTTACAGCTAAGGATGAGAGCATCCCTCAGCTATACCTCTACAGCTAAAGCTCATTGCCAGGACACTGGCATACGGCTGGGGACACCATGCCACTTTCCAACAGGAACGTTTATCTTCAGGTGTCCTACCCTGGAAGGTGGAAGTTCTCAGCCAGCAGCAGAGACAGCGGGCTCTGAAACATCTCCTCACAAACTTCTCTGCTGGCTGTCCATTATTACTTTAAATCAAGCATAACGCGATCTTTGGTGAACACGTGGCCACGGACAGATGTCTGACCTTCCTAAAACTTATGACCACAGCACCTTTCAGATTTACTCTTTCTAGCCTAGAAAAATAACAGAAAGCTAAGCTTGTCAGTTCGTCACCATTTTCAAGCTCTGCATTTGTAAAAGAAATAACATTGGCAGGGAAATAATATAAAAATGTATCACACACACAGGCTGCAGGAAGATATAATGTTCTTTTACATATTTGATATAGAGCCTAAATTAAGCTGCAGAAAAGGGGCCATGAATCTTCACAGCCTCATTATCAAGCCTCCCTAAACCTCAAATACAGGAAAATACATTTCATAAACATAGACCCAATAGGATTTTAATAGTACAATAAATTTCACTGACATTCACCACTAATCACATTTCAAAATATATTTTTAAAAACAAAGTTCATTCAACACAAAACTAGATTTAGAAGAGTAACATAAGCATGTGTTATAACTATTTCACTTACTTTAGCCCATTCTTGACTGAAGTAACTTTTCACACGATTGACTAATTCCATAGCAGTAAACATAAACACTCTCCCTTGCCCCCTTTTACTTTCTGGGGACATGGGTTCAGACCATGGCCCTATTCACAGATACAAATTTTCTATTTTTACAGCAAGCTGAAACAGAAAAGGGGATCAAATCCTCTCTCCCCTCACTACACAACAAAACTATCGCCATGATCTTCCTTCGTGTTATCCCTCTTCTCACCAGCAGCCAGATGCTGCCTTTCGCTTCTGATCACAATTCACTCATTATCCACAGCTGAGAAGACCAGAGTTCCTTTACTCTTTCATACATTTTCTAACAGAGAAAGTTTTTAAGTAGTTTCAGAGATAGCTGAAGTATTTTAAATGTTGCGGTTTGGTTGGTTTTTTTCATGTTCTGAACAATCTTAGGGATGGCGAACTTGTACAGTATTTCTAAGGTCTGGAGGGACAGGTTTTTTTGTTGGGATTTCTATTTTTTTTCTTTCTGTTTTTTCTACTTTTATGAAGCTGAAACTTTGTGCAGGTGAAAGGCTGCCAGCCAGTCATGAAGGATGGGGTGCTTTGGAAAGAAACTAAAAATGTGGGTGAGACTCAAGTTTTGCTATATGCATGGTAACCCCAAACCAACCGAGTTAGCTCAGATCAAAGACTAGGAGTGTCGTTAGGTCTTTACACAAAGCCTCAGCTGTGCCTCACTAAAGGTACCTTTTCACTGCAATTCTTCCATCTGCTTGAATTGTTACACTGGCATCTGACACCAGAGCATCTCAGTGCTGCTGAAAGCAGACTAAGCTCACCAGCTCACCTGACCAAACCTATCGAGGGCCTTCAGACGGTAATACCATTATTGACCTGGGCTGAATTCAAATGCATTTGGAGTGCTTGATATTTATCCAAATTATGCCTATTGAAAAATCCCTGGCAGAATACAGATAACATCAGATTAAAATGTATCATTATAATTACTTCAAAGAGATGTCTGGTATAGAAATAATTGGGTTAGTAAATATTTTTAATTAAATTATGGTTTTTAAATCGTGTTAAAACTACAACTTGCATCATGGACATCACAACAAAACTACAAATCCAAAGAATCCAGGGTCTGAATATGAATATTTGCATTAAGCTAATACAGTTATTATACCATTAACTTCAGTGATGTAATTCCAAATTTACACAAGCGTAATTAGAGCCAGATCCAAGATTCAGTAGATCAATACAAATCTTTCCACACGCTGCAGTAGGCATGATAAGGCCCGAGAAAAGTACTGGAGTGCTAGTACCATCCCACCTCATAAGACTTCCCCCAGCTTGACCTTTCTAACCCTAAAATAATGTTTCTGCTAAGAACTGTCATTCACCTAATAGCAAATATGAACACACAGGTATGGAACCAAGTAGACCTGAGAATATAAAGTTAACAGTAGGCGAAAATTCTAATGCCTTTGGTCAGAAATATTCAAAGTATTTGAGAGAATCTCCTGAAGTTTTGTACCACTTCTGCCTTTTACTGCCACTTCATAATAAATTACCTGTGTAATACAGAGAGAGAGAAAAAGCAAAAGTAAATAAAGAAATTATGCCAGTAGTACTGGCTCGGATTTTTAAAATGACACATTCCTTGCTGATCAATTGAATAGATTCTTTCTGCTAATGTATGAAAAATAAGAATGTGCTTTAAATACTATACTGCTTAATACTGTAATTTACATTTATAATCCTCTTTTCTTTAAACAGTTTGACACCTTGAACATAAAACTATGTTTTACAGATGCTCTCCTCTTTTAATTGAAATCACATCTCAGGTCAAGATCACCACTTTCCTTCTGCTTCTCTAACCTCTTCTTGCCCGAAGGCCTGTAACTTGTGAATTATTTAACAATCATATTTGCTGCTGAAAATTGATTTCTGAGAGAATCCATATTGATTGAAATATGTGAGACTAATGAGTTTGAGGTTAAGGTGTTTAGGTATCATTATCTCTGATAGTCCTGAACCAGAATCTTCATATTTTTGTGTCTCTTGTCAATACTTAGTTTTATTTCATATCTGTGCTTCAAGCTGTGCTTACGTATTAAATAAAGAGCTAGGATGAATAAACATTTACGCGGTGTCTGAAGCATCTATAGTAGTCTCCTGGATGTGTCTCTCCATGAAATGCCACTGCATGAAGGGGACGCAAGTAAAGCTTTGCCAAACTTTCATTTTAGCTGGCAGCAAAAATAAGTAGCTGGCATGAACTGATGGCCCCCACTTCAGCAAGAACTGTGTATAGAATTTGAAGATCTATCTCAATGGGTGAGACTTCTACGAATGCCACAGCAGCAGTTACACCACAGCAGATAACTTTAAACCAGTTAGTTCAGACCTCAAGCTCTTGTAGGGCTTTCATGGAACGGAGCAAAGCTCTGCAGAGCTGCAGCAAGTGCACGCGGTGCCTTGCTCGGAGCTGCACACCAGCATGTGCAGCATGCACATCCATGGGGAATCCTCTCCTACAGCCCCCTTTTCTTCTCCACTTACATTCAAGGGGTGGCTGGCAAACCCCTCTTGCAAGTCTGCCACTGAGCATGCCGCTCATCCTTCTGCTCCTCAGTCTTTTTTTAGGAAATCCCGCACGTGCCCGCACAGTGCCCTAGGAGCCTTCCTGCCAGCCTCCAGCCAACTTGCTGCCCTTGCACAGAGAAAATCACCTCCTTGGTGCCATGTCTACCCACGGGGAAAAGGTACTTTTTAACTGGCTTATCCCCACAGCTAAATAGAAAATAAAAGAATCTGACCTCAACTGCAGTATCTCCAAAAAGCAAATTTCATACAGCTTGAAGATCTCTAAATTAATGGCTAAGCATCTTAACTTTTCCCTCAAAATTAGGTAAAAATTAACTTGTCATACTGTTGATCTGTGTCTTCATGATGACACTATGCTGGGTGTCCAGAGTGTTCCCATTCAGTTCCCAAAAGCCTTTAGGTTTCTTATGTGAAGGACTAATAATCAGCTTTGGTACGTTAATGCATATGTGGCCCACACATCTGGATTTCTGTGCCAAGATCAAAACCCATGAGCCAGTGCAGAGAAGACCTCAAATAAGCTGCAGTAGGATTCTATTGGGTTTGGAAGTGACATGACTGGGATGCACAGGCCCTGGTGCTGGTCACAGCTTGATGAACATAGGCTTGCATACCTGACTCAAAGACTCCATTGCAGACTTTTTGCAAATCACTTTTCTTCATCCCTGTAACGACCCTTGCTCTCAAAAAAATCCAAAATGAGCAAACAACAACAAAACCCTCTTGAGTATTTGACCTTAGAGTTAGGCAACTTTTTGGGGTAGTTTTGGAATCAGCTGTATGCATGACTGAAAAAAATAGACAGTTCTTTAAATGACCCAGCTGGAAAAGGATATTTTTGGTCAATGATCTATTTTTATTTCTGCTCTGCTGTTTCTCATGAAGCCTGATGACAAAGACCTGTCCTTCAAAGCTAGTCTATGGCTTCCGAATTACCATTTTCAATTATTTTCTTTAGGTGCAGTCCACTACAGTTTTGTTATCAGGCTTATTTTTGTGGGTAGGAGCTCTGTTTAGAGGAAGTGAAATACTTCCTAGCTTAGTTTTGCTTGTCTTTTTAGAAGGAGAGAAATGCAATACACATTTTCAAAGGTTCTTTTTAAAAAAGTACCTAAAAGTTAAAATAAGAACTATGAACTGCATTACAGTATTTAAGACACGTGTTTAAACTGTTGACTACATCCATTTTAGTTAAGAAATTTATTTTATGTCACTCTTAATCAGTAGAGGTATATTTTTGTTACTATTATTGATTTTGCAGCCATGCCAGTTAATGCTATTATCTTGGATAGTACATTCTGAACAGTTACCCTTACAGACATTTTAAATAAAAACAAACATCAATTGGGAACTCAAAATGAAATCAGATCACTTTATGAACCTGAAAGAACAACCTTCACACTATACCACACGGTCTTCTTTGAATGACCTATCTTTTTACCAAACTTTGGTGATACATAGAATAAGCTTGCCAAACTAAGGGGGAAGAGGGTATATACTTTTTTTTAATCAGATAAAACTGGCATCCTCAATTCTCTAATTATTCCTTTTTGAGTGAGGAACTGGAAGTTCTTATGATAAAGACTCTCAGATATCACGATGGGAAACATGATCTAAGCTTGAAGATGGGTACACAAGTTTCGTCTATATTAAGATAAATTAGCTATGCCTGGCCTAAACTCAATCACTTTTTCCTCATCAAGATGCAACAATAGATAGATCCTCTGACTGAAATTTTATTCACTGGAGAGATGCTGAACTGACGTCATAATGTTAGACTTGTGGAAACTCGGGACTATGCAGGATCACGTTTTTCTGGAGGGTGGGTATTGCCACAGTTACCTACCTGCACTTTGATGCCGTGCCATAAATCCCTATTTTTCCAGGCCCTCCAACCTGCTTCATTCTGAACGCAGACTGCCTCTCACAAGAAGGTGGCCTGCAGTCTCCTGGTGGTAAAAAACACTTCGGCAGTAGGAAAGTCCATTAGTTCCAGCCTAATCCCCACAATCTGGGAGATGGTTTGCAATAAAACCAAAGCCACTAACAACAGAAATTTTGATACTAGGTTAGACAGTCATCACCTGACTAGAAAATACCCAAACAACATTTGTTACTCTTGCCACTCGGCTCCCAAGCATGAGTGATACCCTTTGAAAACCTCTACTTTCACAGGTGAGCACCCTCAAGATATTAACATTTTAAGGTACTTGGGACTGTAGATGTTATAAGTCTGTTAATTATGAGTTCAGTTAAGCTCACACACATGCCTTATCAGAAAAAGAACTTATCTCATCTGAATAAGGACTGGAGGAGCAATGGTAATTTTGTAGGTGACTGTTAGCTACCCAGACTCATTTTTAACTCAAGGAATTTTGGATGGTTTTCATACAGAGTAGGCAGAGTTCAATTTAGTGTTTCTTTGTTCCAATATTTTTTCTCCTTTTTGACCAGAGAAAGGAAGAAAACAAAAAAAAATTCTCAGTGCTCTATTTCTGCCTTCAGTGCATAAGATTTTTTTTTTTAATTAGCTTCTGGTCTCCTAGTCTCTTTCTTTCCCTAATATTAGTTTAATCGTAGAGGAACACCCTAGAGCAGATCACAGTTCAGTATTCTAGATTTACTAATTTTGTGTGAATATGTACATGTGTGTGTGTGTGCGTGTGCGCGCGCGTGCGTGCGCGTGTGTTCAGGACATTAAATTCTTTCTTATACAGAAACAATGCAAATCTGTAAATTAATGCAGAAGCCTTACAAGATAGCCATGCTCTCATAAAGAGCATAGAGTCTTCCTTTCTCCTCAGGTCAGAATGAAGGTAATGTCCATATTATAACACAAGGAACAAAGAATGGCTATTTTCTTAGTGCTCACTTCACAGTAGTATGGGACTAATTAATAGATGGGAAAGTGAAAGTAGGCAGTGTTATTTGTGGAGCTAATTAAGATATCTGGCAGAAAAAACATGTGGACAGGCAATTTCTTGATTTTAGAGGTTTGTATAGCTAGACAGTTTTATTAGTCAACACTACGCCTTTTTTTTTTTTTTTTAAGTCATTGGCTACATTTCTGTGAGATATGGAGTCCTCAATTAATCTTTCAAAGACTGATTTTGATTTATCTCAAAGGGAGGTTGGGGGAAAAAAGCAGATGTGCATTTTTGAAAAAAACAACAGCCTGTTCCCTTAGTTTCTGGTTACAAAATAAGTGCATTGATTTGATCTTTTAAATATGTTTCTATATCTTTTCCATTTCATCTGTTACTGAAAGAGATGGGAAAGCAAATCTAAGTGTCCGTTCCATTTAATTCCCCACAGATTTAAAATGCAAGGAAATTCTCACAAAAAAAAAGTGTTGGTCTAAAAGACTTGTTCATCAGCACATAGGAAGTCTGTGGCAGGAGCCAAGAATAGAGCCCAGCTCTTCCAAGCTCCCATCCACTGCATTAATCAATGAGTACAACTGCAACAAAGCTTACCTACCTTGAAAGACTAGGCTCTGAGGAGACTTCCCTAATGTTATGATAGCAAGTTCCCACAGACCATTATTTTCCCAGCCCAGCATCACTCAGTTCAGCTCCTTTCCTTTTGGTCCAATAGAAATGGTCAGTTTTCCAAGAAAAAGCCTAGGAGATTTTAGTTTGTTAGGGTCTGTTGGTTGGGTGGGTAGGTGGTGGTTTTTCTAAAGAGAGGGAGCATATCTCACATAAAAGCAATGTCGACAATTTTATTAATTTTGAAGCTAGTAAGTACTATAATATTTGTTTAAAGAGTGACAAATTCGGTGAGACAAGCTGTTCAAAAACTAGAAGAAATGCTATTTGAATCCCTTATTTACAAAAATTAATTCATGACCCAAACACCCTAGGAGCCTCTTAGATATTTCAGTGTGTACACCTATAAGGTGACAAGTATTTTAAGACCCATCGAGCGTAAAACCTGATGGGTATTAAATACAGGATTCTTATTATCTACAATATACCTAGCTGCTAACCTAGTATGACAATACTTGTGTGGAATACTTGTGGAAGGACAGGAAGCTCTACTAAAGGGGTCGATAATACATTACACAACAATGTCTGAAGCAGAGGACAAACATCCAGCAATTTACTTCACTTCTGATCTACCACCTTGCTCGTTTCCATGCTCACGCTACCTGTGCTAGAACTAGTAAGCACTCCCATCCTCCTCCTCCCGGTGCACAAATACACCCGAACTAACCAGCTCATTCCACCAACACCACAACAGCGCTGTCTCTCCCGACCAGCACACACCCAATTGCCACTGCAGGCCAGGTCAGCCTGTCACCACCTCGGTCACACCCTACCAAAACCATTCCCTTATCAGCCGCCCAGGTCTGCTGCACTGCAGGAGCCTGACTGTGCTGCCGGGGGAACTCTTCCCCTGCAGAGACAGATGGATTTCGGCACTGGGATGCAAGGCAAAGGAGGGGGATGATCTTGACTGCAGATGTTAAATAAACAATTTTTTCTTACAACAAACCCTGGCACCTGTTCTCACCATGTCATGGCCCGTGATGACTTACTGTCTACCAAGCATGACCAAGCGATTAGTGGAGCCATGTCGCTGTATCTCAACAGTAATGGGGGCTCTCTTTCCATTTGCCTTCTATTGAAATCTAAGCGCTCCATTGGCCTGTGCATTTTCAGCTTGATGAATTCATTATTATTACCCACTTTCCCCCCCACCCCCACCCCTTCTTTCACAGGCCAGAGCTTTCCCAAAAAGCCAAGTGACTGTTTCTGGCTTTTTCCCCTCTCTATGAGGTGAGGGTTTTTTCCTCTCTTTCTGGGTAGATGTCAGAAAATGTCGCACTGACTCATCTGTTTCAAACAGCATTTCAGTATATGTTTGGATCTATGTATATTAGACAGCAAACAATCATGACACTTGGCTTATTTATTTATTTATGTGGAAGAGAAAACATGCAGTTGTCTAACATCCTTCAACTAATGATATCGGGGAAAATACATTTTCAAATTCAGAGGCAAGGAAAGCATTCAATTCATATTTCCCAGCAAACAAATGACACCACATAAATAAAATACAAAACTCTTCAACTATCATTAAAAATGTGACAGTCATCCAAAGTAGGAAATTCAACAATGTGGCTGTTGCATTTTGTCTTTAAATATTTACATGGTATGGAGACAGGATTAGGCTACCCTAAGTTTGAGTTTTCTTGGAGATGTTCTCTCCCTCCTCAAAGTCGTGCCTAGTCAAACAGAAGGGACTTTGGCCATTTGTCTGGCACTTTTAGATGTCCAGAGGCTTTTTTGGAGCCCAATAGGTCAAATATACTCAGGATAGTTATTGTTATAAATCTAATAGAGAAATAAAAGCACATGATATATGAATCAAAGCACAAATTGTTTTTAACAGACACAAGTTTAGGAATGCCTCTGTGGTGTAGTCCAGTAGTAAGAGTAGCAAAACAACACCTGAGCCTGGAGTCTAGTTCTACTTCTGTGACAGGTTTTACCTTTCTGCCTCCATTTCCTCTATAAAACACGGATAACCTTTTTCCATCTTAAAATAAAGCTACCATTATCTGTTTGAACTGTAGAAGAGCCTACAAAAGTCTCTTGGATGAGGTCCCTGTTACACTAGATGCTGTACAAACACAGAACCACATGCTATTATGATGTGGGAGTGGCGTGCTATTAATAATACATTAGGACATTTTGAAACTATTAAGCAGAAGAGTTATTTTAAAATTCTTATTCATTTCCTCCATTAAAAAAAGAATGAAATTTGAACGAATAGGTAAGGAAGCTATTTGCAGAATGCCAAAACATCCTTCTGGCTCTGTGAATACACAAATGCTGTGCTGGCTGCTCTGCAGGATAAAGGAAACCTAACCAGCAATGCCACAGTTCTTTTACTGACTCTGCCACTCACTTTACCTCCAACCCTTTTCAAACCAGTTCATTTCACTGGGATTCAGCTTATTTATCACTCAAGTGGATGCAGTATATCACGGGGACATAATATGGTTCAATTGAAGAAGACCCAGCCTAGAGAGATTTTAACTGGGTTTGAGGGTAGAAGTGATTATTGCACTTGATAGACTTGGGAAGTGGGGCGAAATTACAATTTATTACTTACGTGCAAATTTGACATTATTGTTAACATATATTCCCCCAGAGCCTTGGATGGACATATTTTGGAAAAATCAAATCAATAAGTGATTTAATATCTGTCAAGTGCTTTGGGATCCTTATTTGAAACGAGTGTTAGAAGAGCAATATCTTACTCTCAACTCCTTAATGTGCAAGCATGCCTTCTATTAATACTAGAACCCTTTGGAACCATTAGAGTTTATCAGCTAAATACATATTTTGGCACATTAACTAATTTTTGATTACCCAATTAGACTTTAACAGCTCCATCTATCATGTAAATTTTTCTTAATGTGCAGATTATGGACCCAATAGAACTTAATGGAGCTCCTTACAGTGTTCTGAGTCAATGCAGCTGGCACATGGACACTAACGAAAGTATTTTCTTCCAAAGTGAGAACTACACACTTATCTTCCCATGTTGCTAATGGGCATTACGTCCTGTTGTCCCTGGGCACTGAGACAACACAAGAGACCCCAATGTGATCCAGTTTATACCGGTTTATATGCTGGCTCTCACATACCTCCACCTCTGCCACTCCACATCAAAAATACATCAACAGCCAGTGGAGTCACAACTACACAAATGGAAAACCAGAGTCATTCGATCTATACCTACCCCACTGGTAAACCCCGGCAGTCACTAACTGGTTACCTAGTGGATGGCCATAGCTGTGAGAAGCTGCTAGCACAGTCTGCTTCCCTGCGGCTACATGCGGCATGCAGACATGCGCCGGAGAGAGTGCCTCCACGCCATGTGCTGCTGGGCACGTTCTCTCCCACCCCACTGTCTCTCAGAAGACAACACGTGGGCTGAAACTCAGCACCGGGTCAGGACTTTTCCTCTCCTTCTTGCACAAGTACTACGCAACTGCCTTGTTGAGCCTTCCCCAATATTCTGTCCCAGCTCACATCTCCCTCCCAGCGTTCTTTGCCACTACCTGCCTGTGGGACGGAACGAACTGGCGTTTCCTGATGAAAACACGCGTTTCCTGATGAAAACAGGGATGCTTAAGACCACTGGAAGGAAGATTATTCAGATCACTGGGATAACAGCTGCAGAGTAGACAGCCAGAACAAAGCAGCTGGGAGAGAGACAAAACATCTAAGTAGCAAATCTGCATCCCTTAGCCCAGAGGCTTAATGCATGGTATGGGTTTAACGCTAACCGTGTTTGGCACAAAACTGAATACAGAACCTTTGCTCAGAACCAGCAAATAATTAACTGTTAGAAATGAAATGCAGAGCTATAGTGTACATTCTGCTCCACTGGCTTTACACTTAGATCCGCCAAAATCTTCAGCTACATGTGTAAAAAAACCAGGGTCTTGGTGGGCTGTCTCCTCTTGCTGAAAACAGATCAAAGCGCTGCCATGAGAAGTAAGGCAGGTTAAAACTGAAGAAAAAATAAAGGTTGCATTCACACCTACAAGAACAAGTATTTTCCATGTTACAGTAAACACTTGTAAAGTTACCTAATGCACTGTTAATTAATTTTTTTTTTAATCTCTTATTTCTCTTAGCCTACACAGTGAAGCTATTTGGGCCATTCCTGGTTAGTTTCACTTTCTTTCTCTCCTCCTTACAGGCTGCGAGCGCAACACTGAAATGGTTTTATATCATGAAAGTACTTCAGTTAGGATTCCTTTCCTGTGAGAAATTCATTTTCCATTGCTTCTGCAAGAAGTCATTTTAAAAAGTCTTATTTGTTTCCTTACAATGCTCCTTTAATAAAGCATGATCGCACCTCTTAAGGAAATAAGCTTTCCCTTTTCCGCATGTGGTCTCACCCTGTCAGTGCTTTCATTATTTTCCTGCGTAAAGTCCTTCCCTGATGTCTTACTCGGAGCAGCGCTCATTGTTCGCAGGCAGCGCGCATTCAGCCCGTCCTCCTGTCGCTGGCTTCTTTCAGATGATCCCTCTTCTCTGTCTGGAAGGGATTTTGGAAGCGATCTACCTTGAAGATAGTTTAATGTCACTTAAAAAAAACCAAACAGACATACATTGTAAGGGCTGCCTGGGAAAATATTAATATTGCTGCTAAATGCAGGGATAGGGTTAATTTGTTTCTATATTCTGCATCCTGCCAGACAGCCTCCTGACTATCCCTCAGCGAAGCATACTTCTTTTCAGAAGGGACCATATGCAATGTTTTGCTTAAGGGAAAGGGAGAGTTACCCCACACCGCAGTTCTCAAATGAGGTCCTGTTTCCTTGAGTACCAAATCTCATTTCCCGTGACAGAGCTCAGACACGAAGGCGGCCGGTGCCAAAATCCTGGCATCAAGAGCTGCCGACCAACACGAGAAGCTCAGAGCGCCCTGCCTGCTCGGCCTCTCCGAGGAACAGGCCTTGAGCGGGCGTATTTGCATCATCAGCTACGTCAGCAGTGGGAGAATAACGTGATTCTTGTGTAAACAATGGCTGTAAAAAAGTCATAACAGAAACCACACAGCAGCTACTGCTGAGAGAAGAAAATGAAACCTTTTTTTAATCTGTCTACGTATTTAGGTGGTGTCCTCTGCTGTGATAACAACTTACTGCTCGGTGGATCCTGTGCTGCAACAAAACCTGTCTGTTCAGATCTGACTCTTGGCTTTTTGTTATAAAGTTCACTGTTTTTCTCAGTCATCACTCTTACCCAATTTATTTTTCCATTTCATTTCTGGGAGCTGACCTTCCTGGAAGAAACTCCGAGTGCCTGAGCAGGTGTATTTCTTTTACTATGTTTTGGCTGCATGAGGAAAAACAAATGAAGGTATACATTTTTAATCACACATAGGGATATCTCAGTTATGCCAACCCATGTTCCTTTTTTTTTTTGTTTGTTTTTGGGGTTTTTTTTTGCTATTTATTTGCACACATTGCAGGTTGTGCTTAGACACTCTCCTGTTCTTCCAGCTACAGTTTGCACCCATAAAATGTGTGTGTATTAACTTAGCAGCCACAAATTGGACACAGGTCACAGTATCTGTGTGGCCAGTTCCTGCTCTGCACAGCCATCCATGCAGCTCCACGGACAAGACCAAGACTGGCCTTGCAGTTGTGCCAAACTACGGGCACCGGTTGTTACGCATCAGTTGTCCCACAAAAGGGAGGCTCCTCCTGGAAATCCCATGCATTGGAAATCCATCCCACTGTTACTGCAGCTCTAAGAGCAGCTGAGATATGCTTGGCATGCAGAGAGTGGCAGGAACCATTTTAAAAGTTTGCCTGATGCTTTAGGATTTGATATTTGGCATAAATTTTCACCCACTTCTCAGTCAACAGGTTAAATGTAGTTTATATGTATATATATATATAAAAATAAATAACTGAAGTTATTACCTTCTGTGGTAATTATGCCTAGTTTAGGCTATTCCTACTGAACTAACCAGATCAAAAAGAAAAAATAAAGCCTCACAACTATCATTTCAGTGTTTAAAAGTGAGACTTTTGAGTTGCAAGCATTACAGCACCCAAGTTTTCAACACTATTATTAATGAACTCAGAGCACTGTACACCAAGAGCTAGTACCATTATTTCTGTTTTACAGGTGGGGAAATGAAACAGAGGAGATGAAATAACTCTCAACATGGGTATGATCTCCCATATAGTTACAAAAATCCTAAAATCAAATGTGAATAGACAGCAAGAATTTCTACTGAAAAAAAACTTTATGACAAGAATTCAGGAATGGAAATGTAATTCCCATAGTAACAAATATTCTGCTTTTCCAGTGATTCTGCTGGAAACATTTCTAAAATTGCTTTTCCAACCTTTCTGGGAAATCCTTTGGTGTGTTTATTTACTTAACATCAGGGAAAATACTAAATGCAGAAGTAGCAGGTAACTGCTTCATCTAGTGAAGTGCCCAGTAGATTGGAAGGGCATTTTCTCAGCAGAGGATCTCAGTGTCTCACATGACACAGGCTCAATTCAAAGGCAATGGCAAACCATAAAAATGGCAAACTTAGACAAAGTAATCCATTGCATACATTAGCAGCCAAATCATACATTCAGAAATTCTGTTGCCCAGGCTCTGCCTTGTAGTGCTAAACCACATTGTGCCTACTGACACCTCGGAGTCCCATTCAGGGCTGTAATCACCAAAAAGCTGGCAGTTCTCTTTTGAGCTTCCTCCAAAGATAAACATGGGACACCACTCTCCACAAAGCACGGCCAAGTGGTTTAACACCCTCTCCAGCTCCCTGCCTTAGCGGCCCTACAGAGGGGGACGCACACACCGGTGAGCTCTGCTGGGCCGCTCTGGCTTGGCTGACTTGCCTGCCGCTGGCCTGAGGGAGTCTGGCTCTCCCTTTGGAGGCTTCTGATGCTGCCCTGGGCTTTGCCAGTCTCCTTGGTCTTTGCCTTTTATCAGTTCGGTTAACGTGCATGGACACACCACCCAGTTCATTCCTGTTTGTTGTAAAATGTTGACTGTTACTTGCATCGGACTTCGCAGCTTTTCATAAAGAGCTTTTCACTCTCCTCCTCCTCCTTTTATACATACCTTTGGTCACACAGATCATTCGTAAGTTTGACAATTAAAGGCTTATCACCCAAGCAGACAACTCAACGTTGCCCATTTACATGAAGTGGGACAGTAACACCTTTCCAAAGGCGCATGTTAGACTGGTGAATCTCACTGCACTGTGTGGCCTAAAATATCCAAAGCCTTGGTGATCTGAACCTCTTGATCATCTTGGGTCTCCTGTTACACCATTTAAGTGAAGCTCTAAATTATTGTGAAGGAGAACTTACTGAGGAAAAAGTGCTACTGTACCATTCCATGTAGAGAAAATATAAGGTCTGTCTGTTGCATGAATATACAACATCTTTACTGTTAAAAGTAACAAAATTGTCTGTTCAAGAGCCTGTGCTTGGTTTGCAATACAATACCAATGATAGCTTTGTTCACACTCAAAAACACCTGTACTTGAAATAGCCATTCCACAAAATTCCACAAAATTGGCTGGAGTCAAAGGAAGCATCTATATACCTAAAAGCTGGAGAAGAATTTATTTATCTGTTATAAACAGTAATCTTGAGAATCTGGATGCTCCCCAACCCTGCAACTGTCTAATCTTGATATGTTTTTTTAATTTCTGACTTGAAGATACACAAAACTTTAGGGCTGCATCTCTACTCACAGCCTAGGTTCTCTCTCCACAAAGGACTGGACCACGTAACGTGCACCAAAACCTATCTAGGAGCCATAAACTACCTCGGCCTGAGTCCCTAATCAGCAATATCCCTGTTGTCAGGCTAAAGCCAGCACTCATCAGCAAGGTCAGTATTTACTCCCATGTAGAAAACAATTCAGTACTGCTAGTGTCCAAAGGCATCCTCTTGTTCCTCCTATGAGAACATGTTTCATGGTAAAATAAAACTCAGAAGCAGTATCTTTTATCCGTCACTCTCCCTTCTCCCCAAGGCAGGAGGGCACTCCAAGTCAGCACAGTCTGTTCCTCGATACCCGAGCGCTCCTCTGTGAAATGCCAAAGTAGCACTAGCGATAAATGCTAAGCACCATCACTGGACTGACCTGTAAGGTCTTTACTACCTCTGGAGTCAGGGATTTGGTCTAGTATTTCTGGGTGGCCCATAACCATTTTTTAAGTTATTCTCTTTATTGTGGCATCTGTTGTACAAATAAGTTTATGGGTAAAGCACATAGAACATAATTCTGAGTTAGACATTTTTCTATCTCATTTACGTATCTTCCATCCTACCACCTATCAGATATCACCTTTTATTTCTTGGATCATACAAACTTCTCACCATTTCCTTCACTGTTTTATCACAGTATGCCATGTAGTCTTCAGGACACGAGGTGCTAACTACCACACCGTGCACAATCGCAGTCTCAGTGTGGAATGTCTTGCTTTAATAGAGAAATAAAATGATATAAGGTCGTAAGCTAAGACTATCATAAAGTGGATTGCAGGTACCCTACACTTAAATACTCCCATGCTGCCTCTTAACTCCAAGTGAGGCAATTTGCCTAATGCCCATAGAAGTGACACAATTAATTCCCCTCCCTTAAATAATCCTACCATCTCCCCTCTAATGTGCCTCTGTAAAAAGAATGTTTCCTAAAATAAAACAATTTTTTAGAAAACCATATCCTTAAAATCCTTAGCATTAGAAACACCAGGAGTCTAAAAAGAAATTTAGAAAGTCCTTCTTTCATTGTGTTCAGATAACCACTGGGACCCCTTTCTGTCTGAAATGGAGACCAAACCCCACAGCAGTATAATGAGCACTGTAAATACACTCAGCGGACTGCATGAAAGTGGCCTCAGCCATAAACAGCAACCTCAGCATCTTTCCTGCTAAATACTTGCAAAGGAACCAACAATCTCCAAATTAGTCCTTAAGATTTGAACCTTTCTGTCCCGATAGTGCAGCGCTTCCGTGTGACTCATCAGTCTGACAGTCTGCACATCATTTGATAACAGACTAGGCAGAAAAGGGGCCACGAGCATCACCTGTACCTAAGAGGGAGTTATGTTTTCAAAAAAACTCAGTTCGAAGCATTTCCCAGAGGGAAAGCATCTGCAGGTTTAGGACTATCACTTAATGCAACATCCTTTCCCTGTGCCCAAGAGCAGGTCCTCTCGTAGTGCAGTTAGAAAGTTGTAAATACAGCAGTTATTCATCAGTCACATGTTCAAAAACCAAGGGAAACAAAAACTACCTCTCTGTACTGATTTGAACAAAGCCAGCCTAAAAATCCAGTACCGTCATCTTGTGCAGGAAGAGTTTTTGGTGTATTAAGCAAATTGTTCTCCAGCTGGATCATTGCCTTTTATTGTTTACTACAAATGTCAGCTACTATACAAACAAAACCAAAATTTCTTCTAGAAAAAAATAGGAAGTGTTATAAAAGTTATACTGGTATCTCAATGAGAGTTGTTCCCACAAGAAAGAAAGAAAAAAATCTGAGTTATTTCACCTGAAAATTAAACAAAGAGTCCCCTAATCAACAAGTATTGGACAGCAAATATATTACCTGACATTTTACTCAGTCAAAAGGAAGAGAAAAGGAAATTAGAGCATGTTAAGTGTACATTCACACTTGCTACTAGACTTTAGATCCTGAAACTGCATGGTAGTTACAACAATAAAGTTAAGAGTAGGGTCACTACTTTTGGAAATCAATTATTCTCACTGTATAATTTATGATTAAACAGCATAAACGATGCCTGGCATGTGCAATCACTAGTTCAAAATGATGAGAAAAACACAGGGATTTTACGGAATAAATTGGCATTGGTTCCACTACTGCCAGGGAAGTTTTGCCACCAGCTTCAGCCAGGGTAGCATCTGCCTTCAAATCTTGATAGAAACAAAGTTTCGGTAATGTACCAAACCCCTTTGGATGCTGATTCTTTCCAAGGCCTTTTACTGGACAGAATGTTTATTCCAGATGAGCAATCCATCTGTTTTTCTTTTGACCCACTGGTAAGCAAACTGGGAACATGCCACCTTCTCACAGCCATGATTCTTAAACAGATTGTCATCAAGTCACAGAAAATGGGGCTAGGAGTGTTATGATGTCTTGATGCCTTTTGTCCTCCTCTGTGTCTCCAGGCAGGACCATCTATGCCTGTTTCTGAAAAATTTCCAACAAAAGAAATGCCACAACATCCCGAGTTGCCTTTTTCTGGTGTTTTGTTTTGTCCACCTTAGAAGGCCATTCCTAATACCTAATTTGAATTTTCTGTGTTTCTGTTAAACAAAATACTTCCCATACTCTCCCATTTCTTGCCACGGAGATGAAGAATAAATTACCGTCGTTTCCACCAGTCTTTTGTATTCTTACAGCCCATGGCCATGCTTCCCTCAGACATCTCTTTTTCAGGCCAAGTACTCCCAGTATCATCAGTACTTCCTGACAGGTCACATTCCCTTGCACTCTTATCACCCTCATTGCCTTTCCTTTGGACTTTCCCCAAGCTCTCTGTAGCTTATTTGGGGTGTGCTGCCTACATCTGCGCTTAGAGGTATAGCTGAGCTCCTACCAAAGCCGTGAGGAGCAGAAATCACTCCATACTGCTCACGGGCTGTATTTTTGTATTAAAGCTTCAGCACTTGTTATCAAGAAAATCTTGTCATTTCAACACGAACATTTCTTCTGCAAGCTTCACAACTATTCTTAATTAACTGGAACCTTTAACATCGTAAACAGCATTAAACTAGAAGTCGTCATACATAATAGGTTATTTTCACTTAGCCTACACCCCAAAATGACTGAACATTTCAGGGTTAGTACCGGAAATATGTAAACACAGACATGCACACACAGCCCAAGTACAATTAACAGTGACTTAATCTAATCTGTATTCAGATGCAGATGTACAGAGATAAATAATCTACAGATATAATATAAACACCCACACACTGAGTAGGTCTGTAACTGAGAGGTTTATCTAAGTCATTAAGAATACCACAACTTTCCCAGTGCCGAAAAGAGATGGGGGGAAAAAAATAAATTGGATAGCTAAATATAACCGCAACTAAAATCCGATTCTCTTCTTTTATAGTCCTGAGTCCAGACAAATGTACATGTGGAAGAGATCATACCTACTTTATTACGTCACACTGCCTGGTCCTCCTCCTGTAAACAGGTTCAACTCCTCTGAAGTCAGTCAAAACACATATATAATGTAAATATGTGTGTGTGTGTGTGTGTGCATGTCTGTGTAAACCCTGGGTAAGTGGGTGTAGAATAAGGCCCCTTGTTCACTCAGGTCTTGCAGGTAGTAGTGATAACAGAAAACCAAGAAAATTAATATATTGTAGTTACCCACTATGCAATAATTATGTAATTATACTGTAATTACAGTAACTGATTATTGATGTACTGTAAAATAAACTGTTATCAAGTTTTTTACTGTTAACTTCTATTTACAGTCATCTCCGATAAAGACTAAGCCTCCCCAAAAATGCATGATAAAGCTTCTTATCACAGGTTTTAATGCCTCTAATAACTACTGTAATTCTGTGTGATTTAGTGCTTTGAATAATCCACCAGGATTTTTCTCTAGATCTTTAAAAGGATTGTAATGTGTACAGAGGTGTCGTAGTGATTAAATTTACAGGACACTTACCAAAACAGTGATAAGAAAGGATGTTTAATTAACACATGTACACGTTGTTCAACTGTACTATCATGCAAAAATGAAAAGACCTGAATGAGACCCCTATTTTCCTTACAAAATGTTAAAAAAAATTAAACAAAGGATTATCCTCACTATACAATACAGGAGCAGACATTCTGAGGGCACCAGCAAATCCAGGCAGCACCTGAGAGCGGTACCAGCAGGAGCCACGGTCCTGGTACCAGTCGGACATTCCAAAGAGAAAGGAAAAAGTCAGTCACGTATGACAGTACATGGGAATTCACCAGCTGAGTTTGGAGATGTCGTTCCTTTGGCTAGTGGGTAGTTCAAGAACACTGCAGTTCTCTTCAGCTATAATGCCTGACAGTATCAATGCTTTTAGGGCTCACTGATAAACGTCATTGCAGAAAACCAGCTGAAGGTTACCTTATCAGATAGTTTTGAACTCCATGTCTCAGAAAGGCACACAGGCACTCTAGAAAATCCCTTTTCCCTCCATCAATAGATTTACTTAATGGCCAAGACGATCCCTTATTTATATAACAGATAAGTAAATTTAAGTTAAGCAACGAAGCGTCCCAGCAGACAAACCCCCAGCAGAAAAGAGCAGCAGAGTCAACCACATAGCAGGCAGTGGAAGAGAACCTTTATCTCCCTAAGGACGCTTTCCACTTTAACTTCTACTGACATTTTGTCCACTGTGATGCTGACAAAAAAAAAGTGATAGAGAGATCTAAAGGTGTTACCATATACGATCAAAAGATGAAAAAGAAAAGTCAAGAAGCTCATGCAACCCGTATTCCCAGTGGGGAACAGCCTTCTTATTATTAGAATTGTTTGTACTTTGAAATGGAAATCCCAACATCTGCAAGTGCACGCAGCTGAAGGAGTTTGCTCCTGGATGGGCAAGTGCCATGTAGTAATATGGCACAAGAACAGGCTTTGGCTCCACGCACGGAAACAGAAACCTCTCCTTTGTAAAAATGATTCTTAATCATCTCAAAGGCCTCCCAGTTTAGTATGGAAGATGAGTGCCACTGTTTTCGTTAGAATGAATCCCACGTATTCTGTATCATAGTCCTGGCACAGGGCTGCAGATGAAATCATTCCTTGACCATCGCTGTGGGCATGCCTGCTCTGATCTGCAGGGCTATGCAGGGGCACGCAAATACTGGAAATGGTGTAACTGCATTAGTACCGTGCTCCGCACAGGCTTTTATACCCTGGTTCTCAGCAAGACTAATTATTGTAAAAGAAGTCTCACACCACTGCAATTATCCTGCTCCCAAAACCTGAGCTACATCATATAGGACACTGTGCTTTGCTATTCAGGCAGATCCGTGCCGCTTTATTTTTTGAGACAAAGATTTTTACTAGCAGGAGGAAAGTTAACAGGAACAGGCTCAGAAATTATGAATAAAGCAGACTATATATATATATTTATATATGTAACAGGAATAGGGAGCAGGCACTGAGGGTATCAAAAATCACGTGTTCCTGTGACTATTTTATTTACCTGGCACACAGGACTGCTTACCTGCGTACTCCTTTCTCTGCAGCAGGTGAAGGTGAAGGTGTGGGAACTTCCTTCCTTTGCTGGCAGTGTTAACTGAGCCGCATGAGGAGGGAGGCTATGGGAGGAATTTATTTCTCATACCTGTCATTAATAAATTACAGGACTCAGGGGGTGTTTGAAGCATACACCCCTTTCTCTGGATGGGCTAACATACATGCTGCCCTCCTGCATAAAGCTGCAGTCTTCCTATAGGGGAAGAGCTGGCTTTTAAAGTAAAATAACTAAGTTTCTTCTGTAACACAGCCTCCTATTCTGAGCTCCGAAGAAAGGTAGCACACCATTTTACAGTCCAGAAGGAAAACCGGGCATAAGATTCCAAGGCTACCTTTCAAGAACAGGATCCTACACATATTACTAGTATAGAGCTTGTAGAGAGAGGCCCAAACTCCCAAAGAAATTAACTAGACGCCTTCTCTACAGTTTGTGCTAAACACCCGAAGTAAATCAGTAACGCATACAAAACTTGCCTGACAGTGGGACTGGCAACAGATCTGAAAATCAGTGCAAGTTCATCAAACACTTGGTACATCATGCAGCCCAACTTGCAGGTGAAACTGCAATGGATTTAAATCCAACTTTTTCCTTCCTGGGAAAGGTTTTACAGTAGCAAACAGTATTTAATATCCCTATTAAGAGAGAAGTTGACAAATAAGAAAAAATAGCATCTACTCAGTGACTCAGAAATTAGCAGAGCAGTCTTAGTCACCTTAGTCATTTTCACTGCCTGTCATGAGTTAATCAGACATTTTTCCAACATTTCCATACATGCCTGTTCTTTCCTCCTGTGCCCAGTAAAACTACGAGCTACTTCTGAATGTGACAGTTAACTACATTTTTGTTACGTTTCAGCATTAGATGGAGAGCAATTAGATTTACAGCAGGGAAAGAAAGAAAGGGAAAGAAAGAAAGGGAAAGAAAGAAAGGGAAAGAAAGAAGGGAAAGAAAGAAAGGGAAAGAAAGAAAGGGGGAAAGAAAGAAAGGGAAAGAAAGAAAGGAAGAAAGAAAGGAAAGGGGAAAGAAAGAAGAAGAGAAGGGAAAGAAAGAAAGGGAAAGAAAGAAAGGGAAAGAAAGAAAGGGGAAAAGAAAGAAAGGGAAAGAAAGAAAGGGAAAGAAAGAAAGGGAAAGAAAGAAAGGGAAAGAAAGAAAGGGAAAGAAAGAAAGGGAAAGAAAGAAAGGGAAAGAAAAGAAAGGGAAAGAAAATGAAAGAAAGGGAAAGAAAGAAAG